>NC_041409.2:16784575-16880136 GCF_900747795.2 Erpetoichthys calabaricus | reverse complement strand
TCTCTTCCAGTTTTATTGGTACAGTGCATACAAACCACACTACAAATCCCACAAGCCCCTCAGCATCAGTACAAACCTGTTTAAAGGCACCGAGATCCATTTACAAACAGGAATCAGTGCAGCCAGTGTAGTTATCCACATTTAACAATCACTCAACAGGACATACTTAGATACAAATAAAACCCCCTATGTGGCCCCGCTACACTGATGTCAGTCAGGCAGTCATTTTATAAGCCACTAAGTTCTGAACAGGATCACGAGGATCTGCTTGAGCCTATCCCAGCTGGCATTGAGCACAAGGCAATGAACAAACTCCGGACAGGGCACCAAGCACAGACTAGGACCAATTTTGAATTGTCAATTCACCTAACCTGCACTTCTTTGGACGGTGGGAGGACACCCATGCAAACACAGGGAGAACATGCAAGCTCCGTGCAGGGAGGACCCAGGATGTGAACCCTGGTCTCCTTACTGCAAGGCAGCAGCGTTACCACTGTGCCACCCTCATCCTAATGTGAATATCAATAATGCTGTTTCTTGGTTATATAATTATTGATGAAAGGATTCTGGTTGGAATACGACGACATCTTCAGAACACTCAAAGCTGCTGCTCTTCAGAGAGATTCTCTGTATGTCTAGGTATTGAGTTTTAGAATTCCTCTTTCCCATTTTTACGTTTTTTTACTTGTTTTGAATACAATAGTATCATATTTTATCGTTAATGGTAACCCTATCACACCCCTACCTTGTTTGTTTTCTCCACAGACACCACTGATTTCTGCGTTTACCGCATGGCCTCTGCCATATTATTGATGGTTGCTGTGTGTTGCTTCTATCACGTGATCAGGCTTCATTCTTCATTGCTCTTTAAAGATGGCTATGAATTGTTTCAAGTATACTTGCATAGGATGGAAAACAAAACCCTATTTTTATTTTTTTTTGCGTTAGGAGGGTGGGGAAGGCAGCGACTATGGACTGAGTATTATTTAACCTATTTTCGGTTGATATTTTCTTGTTTTAATGGTGGGTTTTTTGGTCTTTTTTTTTTTGCTGTTTGACCATTTCCTATTAAATGGCTATTCTTTGTACCTTTCAAAGAGTTTCTGTTTTCCAGTCTTTCTATAACTACCTTCAGTTTCCTTTGACTAAAAACAACCACTGGCAAACCCATGGCAGAATCCTTTAATATTAGTAAGACATGTCTAATGCATCTTTTGTGAATATCTAGTATATGTAGACTGCGGTGGGTTGGCACCCTGCCCGGGATTGGTTCCTGCCTTGTGCCCTGTGTTGGCTGGGATTGGCTCCAGCAAACTCCGTGACCCTGTGTTCGGATTCAGCGGGTTGGAAAATGGATGGATGGATGGATAGTATATGTAGAATTATAACATAAAATAAGAGACATGTGAGTAGTGGTGGATCAGTTGCTGTGCTAGACAGGTAAGAATGCCATTAAGATATTAGAATGCCGGACTTTATCTAAATGGCAGAAGGAATTGTTGCTCATATAGAACAAATTGTAAAGCCACACTGTGCTTATAGGAAATCATTTCTGCCATTCCATGCAGTATAATTTTAAATGGCAGCAACCCATCATTAACTGTACACTAAAACAAAGAAGAACTTTTTAATCAAAAGAATGATGGGATTGTTAAACAGAAATGATTAACCATTTACTACACAAAAAACTGTTATTTTAGGGTAACGCTTTAGTTTAGGTAATGCAAAAATGCATCAATTACACATTTACTCTTATGTAATAAAACCTTAACAAAGCCCTCCTTTGGTGATAATACACTTACAAAGCATCAGTAAAGTGGATATTCATCTGTGCAATGTGACCAACTAACAAAACTTCACTTTGGAACGTTCCGACCTACTTTAAGTGAGACATGCGTCTCTGGACATTACAAAATTCTTTATACGTCCTGTGAATTCTTCAAATTCATAATCTTTTTAGTTAGCCAATAAAAGGTGTCATTTTACTTGGCTTTTCTCTACATTCATAATGGCTAACACGGTACAACACCCTAGTACTACTCAAATTCATAAGTAATTTTACCGGCAAATCAAATGCCACACTGCACAGAGATGCATAACCACTGTACTGATGCTTTATAACTAAAAGAAGCCTTCTTTAAGATCTTGAAGCATAAGAATAAATGAGTAATAGATTCGTTTTTGCCATACCTAAACTAAAAACTTAATCAGGATGTGGCCAAGTCTAGAACTCTTGAACCTTCACATAGAAACAGATAACACCTTTCAGTGGTATAGGGTTTGCTCAGTGTAATATAAAATACTAGTCATTTAGCCCGTTACAATAACGGGCTCTAGAACAGTAGTGCATAAACATTAGTAGGAACAGTCTATATTAAATGGCAAGGGACTTTGACCTCATTCTTTTTGTTGGTCGTATTTTTCTTTCTTTCAGCCTTTCTTTTGTTGATGTTTACTTGCTGAGCTGACTGTTCTTCGTGGGCTGCCACTGTGTTTGTGTCTTTTAATTTTCGGTGACAGTAATACTGTCTTATGCATCTGCTGGCTTGTACGTCCGTAATATACCTTTAATTTTCTCTGGCAGTAATACAGGCGTGCGCGTTGGTAATATGCCTTTAATCTCCTCTGACAGTAATACTGGCTTGTATGTGGCTGTAATACGCCTCACTGTATTGTGTACCTTTAATTTCCTCTCGCAGTAATACTGGTTTGTATTTCCGTAAAACGCCTCTAACTTTCTCTGACAGTAATATCGCATCGCACCGTGCCCCACGCATGCGCACTTCACCAGAAGACACACACACACGGACACCTGGACGCACAAAGGGATTTTATTAAAGAGGATGACTAGAGATGTATCACTTTGACATAAACGTATCATTTATTTTTGTCAGAGTTTGGTTATAATTTGTTTTGAATGTTGATGTTCTTTTTACAGAACCAAAAGGGCATCGATGCATTTTGTCAGGCTTTCAGTGGCACACCAGGACAGCTCTATGCTAAAAAGAGCAGACCTAGCATAAATCCAGCAAGTCCACCATCCGGCCCAGACTGAACCATCCTGCAGCCCTTCATATCACCAACATATGGTCAGCTTGCTTTCTGAGTTTCATCTGATAACAAGATGAATTCATACAGTATGTCTCTAAAAAACACCTTGGTCAGTGAGGCCAAGCATTGCCACATCTGATGGATAAAACTTTGCGCCAGCTATCAACCTGAAGGGAGAAAAGATTGTTTTGTTTAGCCTACCCATTTCTTCTTTTTGAAGTTTTTGACTTTATTTTCGAAACAATCTTTTTTATTAAAAGAACAAATCTGTCATTATACTAATGAATGAGACATGGGTTTAAGACTGTATCATTTAAGTTGATGTTGAAGTAACTGTTATTCATTTATTTACTGGTGTTTGTTTATGGCATGTCAGTTTGCTTATTTCTGTTTTATTTTGTCAGTTGCTCACAATTATTTGATTTGAGGTCATTTTTTGACATTACAATACTGTAGTTGCACCTGAGATGACAGATCCATCTGTTTAAGCAATCTCTGTAATAAGTTACCAGAGGCTGCATCATACTTTGTGTATTTTATATAAGAGCTTGGTATGAGTGTTCCAGCGTCTTGATGTCTGGGAATGTCTGACTGCAGACTGCTATTATGAAAATCAAGCTCAAGAGCCCCAAAGCAGAAGGAATTAACAAGCTGAAAATACACAGTAACTTTACTATCGGCCACTTATATTTTATCACGAGTTATCGTTTCAGAAAGATTTCCTTTGTAAGTGTCAGAGTAGTTCAGGGGGCTAGCAGTGGTTTGAGAATGTATTTATGTGCAGTTTTCAACAAAACAACAAACGCCATAATGTAAGCATGCTGTCATGGAATTAACTAAATAGGTCATGTGTGACTTTTGAAGAACTCTACATTTTACCTGTTTAGTAGAGAGAAAATCCGGCTACAGAAACAAATAAAGTTGTTTATGAATCAGACACGGGAGCAAAAATTATCGACACTAGCATTTGTATATCTCTTTCAAGCCATCAATGATGGCAGGAGTAAAGAAAGGTAGATTAAAAAAAAAGTGTCTTTGTGGCAAAGTATATGATAGATAGATAGATAGATAGATAGATAGATAGATAGATAGATAGATAGATAGATAGATAGATAGATAGATAGATGGATAGCTAGATGCGAAAGGCAGTATATATGAGATAGATAGATAGATAGATAGATAGATCGATAGCTATGATAAGATCGCTCGCTAGATAGCTAGCTCGCTAGCTAGATAGATCGATAGATCGCTAGACACTTTTTAATCCCCAAGGGGAATTCATAATATACTCTGTCCTTGTAATTTTGTTTTGTTTCGTTGTGAACTTCCCCAAATCAATTATTCTTGTAAATAGTAGTACTCTGATTGTACAATATGTTATAGTACGGGCGTTAATTAAAGTTACACCTCACAACCTGCATGCACCGCATTTCTTGGCTCAGCCGCCAGAAGCACAGTGGATGCTGTTAGGGGTAGGTGGTGTTTCCAGCTCTCCCCAAGCTTTTTCAGATTTTGATTTTATTTGTCATGTATATTATTTGGAAATGTTCGAGTATATATTAAGTCACGTGTATCTTTCACAAGGTCCGTACTATCCCCTACTCTCTCTTCTGTTTTTTTTTTCCAGTTTCTTTGTGGTGGTGAATACTTTCCGGATGCACTGTATTTAGCTGACACCTTTATCCAAGGTGACTTATAACATTTATGATACAATTGGTTACATTTTTTTTCTTTTTTGATTTTCCAATTGGAGCACAGGCAAGTCAGGTGACTTGCTCAGGGTCAATCAGTGTCAGCAGCTTGTGCCACCACCATCTACTCAAAGCACCGTGATGTTCCAACATTGATGGATTAAAAGCCAGAAGTCTGCATGACCATCATCATCAAGTCCTTTTGTGAGAACCCTAACTATAAGGACTATTTCATTTATGTTAGGTAGAATGCCCAGAGGGGACTGGGTGATCTCGTGGCCTGGAACCCCTGCAGATTTAATTTTTTTCTCCAGCCATCTGGATTTTTTCTTTGTTTTTTCTGTCCTCCCTGGCCTTTGGACCTTACTCTTAATTCTATGTTAATTAATGTTGTCTTATTTTAATTTCTTATTTTGTCTTTTATTTTTCTTTTCTTCATTATGTAAAGCACTTTGAGCTACTTTTCTGTATAAAAATGTGCTATATAAATAAATGTTGTTGTTGTTACATGTAGTTTTTGTATGTTTACTTTTGAAAATTAAGAAAAAGTTATCGGTTATTTATTTATTTATGTATTTTTTAGCATGGTGAAGAGCATGTTAATGTAATTTGGTGCTGTGTACAGTATGACCACATGTATATTTTGGGTTTTAATTTTTACTCTATTATTTTATTCTTATTCTTTATTCTTCTTATTTTATTTATTTTGTATTAATAGTTTTGTGTACAATAATTTGTAATTGATTTGATTTATTATTTAATAGGCATAGGGGAGAAGCTGTTTATGTGATGCCTTGTTCTTTTTTTCCCTTTTGTTTCTGGAAATGTATGCCTTTTTTTTTTTGTTAAGAATATATAAGATTATTAAGTTAGAATTTTTTATTGTGTAAGGCTATGAATATTGTAAATAGTTTTCTCTGGAAAATATGAACAATATTTTGTAAATAGTTTTATATGTAATATGTTAATTGTGTTATTAAAGAAACAAGAAGCACGGTGGATGATGTTAGGGGCATTGGGGAGAAGCTGTTTCTGTGACACCTTGTTCTTTTTTTCCCTTTTGTTTCTGAAAAGAAAAGTAAAACAATTCTGTTTTGCTCCTACGTGTCCTCTGACTTGATTGTTCTTGATACAACATCGAGAAAGACAGATTCCAGTCGGCTACACCTTCTTCACATACGAAAATCACGGGTTTTAAATTCACACTAAAATTGCATATATGGATCTGTAAGGGTTGCACTGTAAGAGTTAGCACTGCAGCACTGGTGATTTTGCTATGTAGGTTGTGGAATTTACTACTAGAGTACTTTAAGGTCACTGAAACAATGGACATTTTTTAAAGCTTCTGATTCATGTGTATGTATTAGCAGTGTTCAGTTGTTCACAATCTGCCAAGGTCTTCAATGTAATCATCCTAAATTCTTGGAGTAATGGCATTATGTAGGTCCAATTACTAAAATTAAAAAAAATAAATAAATAAACACAGCTTCTCTCTAGCACTCCATTAGCTTACAAGTACACCTCTAAAGCAGCACATCTGGATTTTCCGTCTTTGTCTGGCTTATGTTCCCTGTTGTCTTTCAGTCTACACCATTTCCTTTCCTGTGTTTATCTGTTTAGCCTGGTTTGTTTAATTTCTAGCGCACTATTTCATCCGCAGTTCAACTTTTGAGGCTTCTTTTAGCTCTGCAACATACAGAGGCAATTTCCGCATTTCTAAAAAAACAAGGCCTCCAAGGATATTTAATGAACTGCGCCATGAAAGCTGCAGCCAACATCTATTATGCAGACAGAGTGCCACTTGTTTGTTGTTTGTTCATTTCTTGGCTTGAGACGAGATTGAGCACTTTGTTTGGCTCAATCCACATTTGACTCAAGAGGAAGAGGAAATGCGTTGATAGCCGTAAAACTGAATAGCTCTTTCTGTTTATGAAAAGGGCTGCTACACCCATATTTAAGTGGAATTTATTTTAAACCATGGAGAGATGAAACTTTTCTAATGTTTATATTCAAAACCAATAATAATAAATATCAGATTTAAGCTGGCAAAACACAATGTTTTGGCTCTACTGCATAGTTTCCTAATATGTGTGTATCCCAGAGGAGGTGTTATTCATAAATGTTGTTAAAAGCCACTTTTTTCTGCAATGTCCTCTCACCTTTTTAAAAAGTCTGGCTCCAGTCTTAGCTGAACAAATCTCCTCTTGATCCTGATCAGCTGTGCAACTACAGATGCCTTTTATATTCGCCTCTCCTTGCAAAGGTGTAACTGCCTAAGGTGGCTCCTGAATGAAATGAGCATATGGCTTCAAAAATGGTTTGCAGTTCCTTCCAGCTAGGATGTCTGTTGAACACAAGCAGTACAAAGATGTAGATGAACTAGTCAGGATTCCTCCATTACCACTGCACACCACATATGTCTTTAACTGAAACTCATTGAGTTCCAGTTTATAGTGAATTAAACTCCACTTTCATTCTAATCAAAACTATTGGGTGGTAACTGAAATACCTGCATTACATTCCTAGAGATGGTGAAATGTGTGTTTGAGGGTACGCCGTGTGTTGTAAAGTTTGGCTTGTGGTCCCATCCTTGGAGTAAGTGGGCCTAGAAAAAGAATGGATGGATGAAATACATGATTAAAAAAAACATTTAAACACCAAAGGGTACACCCTGAGTTAATATAGCTACCTTATACAGTGCATCCAGAAAGTATTCACAGCGCATCACTTTTTCCACATTTTGTTATGTTACAGCCTTATTCCAAAATGGATTCAATTCATTTTTTTTCTCAGAATTCTACACACAACACCCCATAATGACAACATGAAAAAAGTTTACTTGAGGTTTTTGCAAATTTATTAAAAATAAAAAAACTGAGAAATCCCATGTACATAAGTATTCACAGCCTTTGCTCAATACTTTGTCGATGCACCTTTGGCAGCAATTACAGCCTCAAGTCTTTTTGAATATGATGCCACAAGCTTGGCACACCTATCCTTGGCCAGTTTCGCCCCATTCCTCTTTGCAGCACCTCTCAAGCTCCACCAGGTTGGATGGGAAGCGTCGGTGCACAGCCATTTTAAGATCTCTCCAGAGATGTTCAATCGGATTCAAGTCTGGGCTCTGGCTGGGCCACTCAAGGACATTCACAGAGTTGTCCTGAAGCCACTCCTTTGATGTCTTGGCTGTGTGCTTAGGGTCATTGTCCTGCTGAAAGATGAACCGTCGCCCCAGTCTGAGGTCAAGAGCGCTCTGGAGCAGGTTTTCATCCGGGATGTCTCTGTACATTGCTGCAGTCATCTTTCCCTTTATCCTGACTAGTCTCCCAGTCCCTGCCGCTGAAAAACATCCCCACAGCATGATGCTGCCACCACCATGCTTCACTGTAGGGATGGTGCCAGGTTTCCTCCAAACGTGATGCCTGGCATTCACACCAAAGAGTTCAATCTTTGTCTCATCATACCAGAGAATTTTCTTTCTCATGGTCTGAGAGTCCTTCAGGTGCCTTTTGGCAAACTCCAGGCGGGCTGCCATGTGCCTTTTACTAAGGAGTGGCTTCCGTCTGGCCACTCTACCATACAGGCCTGATTGGTGGATTGCTGCAGAGATGGTTGTCCTTCTGGAAGGTTCTCCTCTCTCCACAGAGGACCTCTGACAGAGTGACCATCGGGTTCTTGGTCACCTCCCTGACTAAGGCCCTTCTCCCCCGATCGCTCAGTTTAGATCGCTCAGCTCTAGGAAGAGTCCTGGTGGTTTTGAACTTCTTCCACTTACGGATGATGGAGGCCACTGTGCTCATTGGGACCTTCAAAGCAGCAGAAATTTTTCTGTAACCATCCCCAGATTTGTGCCTCAAGACAATCCTGTCTCGGAGGTCTACAGACAAGTCCTTTGACTTCATGCTTGGTTTGTGCTCTGACGTGAACTGTCAACTGTGGGACCTTATATAGACAGGTGTGTGCCTTTCCAAATCATGTCCAGCCAACTGAATTTACCACAGGTGGACTCCAATGAAGCTGCAGAAACATCTCAAGGATGATCAGGGGAAACAGGATGCACCTGAGCTCAATTTTGAGCTTCACGGCAAAGGTTGTGAATACTTATGTACATGTGCTTTCTCAATTTTTTTTATTTTTAATAAATTTGCAAAAACCTCAAGTAAACTTTTTTCACGTTGTCATTATGGGGTGTTGTGTGTAGAATTCTGAGGAAAATAATGAATTTAATCCATTTTGGAATTAAGGCTGTAACATAACAAAATGTGGAAAAGTGATGCGCTGTGAATACTTTCCGGATGCACTGTACAAGAAGACTGGTAACAAAATATCATAAGGCAATTGTAAGACCCTGAATGGGACTGGAGTCTTTGACAAGGCTGTGCACACACTAGCTGAACAACAGTGTGCACGCACTTGTAGGGGCAACTGAGCAATTAAATTCATTCTAGAACACTACCTTCCTTTTTTTGCTCTATGAAATAAATTTCAAGTGACTGGAAGCGATGAAAATATGAACTAAATAGCAGTTAAGCTTGCTGTGAGCTGAGACAGCCATACTACCTGCTGTATCACTGCCTTAGGCTCACTTTCCAGTCTTGTTCAACACTCAGCTGAAATAAATGAATGAACACTCGTTGAGCCAACTGCTGACTGGACTGTGAATCAGTTTGAGTATTCTGTGCCAACTGGCAGTGGGTAGTCATCTTCTGTGTTTTAGCTGGTGCATGTTGGCACAGATCAAATAAACAGGAAAGCGGTGAGCTAAAAAAAATCGAGCATGCTGTAAAAAGTAAAAGAAAAATGAGGATTGAAAATACCTTTAGCCATGGTGCAGGCATGTCTCAATTTACTAACTGGTTTTGCTTTGTAGAATATTATGTTCTGTACACAAATGGTTTCTGTGTGTGTTGTACTTTTTTATATAAGAGTCCACATAATTTATATCACAAGAACAACCCTGGACACATGGGAAGCTATTGTGGAAAAGAGGATGGTAGTAAAATTGGCTGTCATAATGAAAAAGTCCCTCCATTACTTCCAGGAGACACTGTCTTTAATTATCAAACTATTTATGCATTTATTTATTTAAAGAACTTTTGTAAAAAGAAAAATTTCTCCCTAGGAAAAAATCTATCTATCTATCTATCTATCTATCTATCTATCTATCTATCTATCTATCTATCTATCTATCTATCTATCTATCTATCTATCTATCTATCTATCTATCTATCTATCTATCTATCTATCTATCTATCTTGCTGCAGAGACAAGACGTTCCATGTACCTACCTGGATGGGACGCCTCAAATTGTGGGTGACGCCTCAGCATCACACCAGTTCCAGTAACCAACAGGCCTGAACCCAATTGGCTCTCCAATAGTTTTGACTCTTCCGGGGATGAGGCTCCAGAGGGCTATCCTCCATCCTCTTCATAATGTGAGCAGCTTTCCTATGGGCGGTGGCAACAGAGCTACTCCCACAGGAGTTTTACTTTTTACTTCTCTAAGCATGTCGTGGGGTCCAGCGGCTGTGGGGCATCTGTTGGTGAAGAGACATTCACTGATCTTGACTTTGCTGATGATACTGTGATCTTTGTGGAGTCATTGGGGGCTCTGATCGAGGCTCTCAAGAAACTTAGCAAGGAGTCTGAGTGCCTGGGTTTGTGAGTGTCCTGGATAAAAAAACAAGATCCAGGCCTTTAATGCTCTTACGGACACAGCCATCAGTAGTGTGTCCGTTTATGGCCAGAATGTCGACCTTGTTGAGAGGTTTACTTACCTCGGCAATGACATTCATGTCTCTGGTGACTCTTCCTATGAAGTCAGTAGACAGATTGGGAGAGCATGGGGAGTCATGAGGTCGCTGGAAAGGGTGTGTGTCACTCATCTTTGCAAAAGGACGAACGTCCAAGTCTTTAGACTCCTGGTGCTTCCTGTTTTGTGAGACATGGGTGCTATCCAGGGACCTGAGATGAAGACTGGACTCCTTTGGTGCTGTTTCTCTTCAGAGAATCCTTGAGTACTGCTGGTTTGACTTTGTGGAGAATGAACGGTTGGTCACGGAGTCTCAAATGAGACACATTAGCTGCATTGTGAAGGAGCATCGATTGCGGCACTACAGCCATGAGGCGCGATTTCCAGAGGGTGATCCAGCTCACAGAATCCTCATTGTAGAGGACCTGAGCGGCTGGACCAGTCCAATAGAATGTCCACATAACACCTGGCTGCAGCAGATAGATGGTCATTTCCAGAGGGTGGGAGTGGACCACATGTCTGCTTGGGGGTTGACAACCAGGATACTGAGCTGTTTCGTCTTGTGGTGGATGCGGCAACGCACTGTACCAGTGCATGCTCCCCAACCTGACCTTATCTATCTATCTATCTATCTATCTATCTATCTATCTATCTATCTATCTATCTATCTATCTATCTATCTATCTATCTATCTATCTATCTATCTATCTATCTATCTATCTATCTATCTATCTATCTATCTATCTATCTATCTATCTATCCTAATGGCCTTGCATCAAATCTTTTAGGTCAATATATTAAAAAATAGAAATGAGTGTGCTTCAGTTACCATTTAACTCTAACTGAGAAAAGTAAGCAGTGCTTGAAGTCAAAAAACAAAGAGGACGTACTCAAGTTGTTTCTGCTTTGCAAGCTGATTGTAATTTTAAGACCTTTCCCCTACCCCAGTAGACATACAGTATATGCTTCCAGATTTGTGGATTTTATGTTTGAAGACCAGTGTTTGTTGGGGTCCCATCTCTTAGATTGACAGCCTCCAAAATACATGGAATTAAGGCTTGAGGACAGTCCAAGAAAGGGGAAGGTCCTCCTCACTATATCACCAACCAACTGACAACTATAGTATCAAAGTACTGAGAAGTTGTGAGAAGTGTTGGTACTACGTATTGTGAGTACCAGCTGCCTACAAAAACTGAAGGTAAGGAGAATGAAGTAGAAGTCTTACAAAATTGTCTAATTACTGGCATTGCTAAAGCACAACTTACAATTAATTAATTGATTGATAACCAATTATCCCCACTGATACTCTCCTACATCATACTACTTTTACTTTCGTAACATGTCCTGGGAAAAGATTATCTATATTTCCAACCTATTATTTTAAAATGAAAAATTGTTTAAGCTTTGTATTGTTTATAACCTTCAGAAATGTAAAGAACTTTCTTAGGATACCCATTATCTTTTCTCAGGTAAACGTATTCATTACTTTTTTAACTGAACATATTTGTGGATGATATCAGTCCAGTTTTTCTTTTACTGTTCAAGAAAACTAGTAACATTCCAATATTGTGCTGATTACAAGCACTGCCGTACCCCGAGAGTGGTCTCGCAGTGTTTCACAATGTCAGCCTAGCCTCTTGTCATTTTATACTTTACTCTTTTGGAGATACAAACCAGTATTCTATTAAATATCAAAATGACCTCCCGGCAAAAGCATATAAAGAATTGTTGGCCGCTAATCCTTGGTCTTTTCACAGAGCCTTGCTAAAAAGTCTTGCTTTTTTTTTTTACTAAATAGAAGCTAATACCCGATTTTGCCATGTTCTTTGGCCCACATACATTACCTTACATTTACTGCTATTAAACCTCATCTAGTGAGAGATGTCATCTGAAAATGCAGGTGACCAGGAGCAGCAAGCTGATTACATGGTACTAACATGCTTCTTCTGTGCCCCCTGTGTAGTATAGCCTGTCTTTTATTATCCTGCTGAATGGTTGGCAGCAGGTTTCCTTTTCATCTTACAGCATGTTCATTTTTTTCTATCTGCACTGTAATGCTTCCCTTTGTTCACCATGAATAATTCCCACTGAAAGCCATCTACAAGGTTGCTAGTTAAATCCAAAAATGGCTTCTTTTGCAGAGAGTCTAATACAGTTACATAAAATAACAAATGAAAGATGAAAAATAATGTTTTCAAAGAAATTCAGATTCTCTCCTCTCATAAAATGTTTCATGCAGTCTGAGTTGGTAAATAAAAATAAAAGAACATTACTTACGATTACAACTTCACATTACATTAAAGCAAAGTACAATTTCATTTTACTTCTCTAAGCATGTTAACAGGCTTCATTACTTTAACGTTTTTTTCCTCTAATTGTAAAAAGCTTGTATTTTAAACAACAGAGCATACAGGTATGGCAAATATTGTAGATCTCAAACATGTCACACTCTTATTTTATATTATTCATTCATGGCTTATCCATTCATTTTAATAAGCCTTCTTTTCTAGCCAAGCTTAGACTTCAAAGGATGCCAGGCAGTATGACACCGTAGATAAGATGCCAGAAGACTGCAAAACCCACTCACCCACTTACATTTCACCAATTTAGAGTTGGCATCTAACCCAACAGTGTGTCTTTGGGCTCTAGTAACAACAACAACAACAACATTTATTTATATAGAACATGTTCATACAAATAATGTAGCTGAAAGTGCTTTACATGATGAAGAAAGAGAAAAAAGACAAAGTAAGATTTAAAATAAGAGAACACTAATTAACATAGAATAAGAGTAAGGTCCGAAGGCCAGGGAGGACAGAAAAAACAAAAAAAAAAACTCCAGACGGCTGGAGAAAAAATAAAATCTGCAGGGGTTCCAGGCCATGAGACCACCCAGTGCCCTCTGGACATTCTACCTAACATACAGTTAGGTCCATAAATATTTGGACAGAGACAACTGTTTTTCTAATTTTGGTTCTGTACATTACCACAATGAATTTTAAATGAAACAACTCAGATGCAGTTGAAGTGCAGACTTTCAGCTTTAATTCAGTGGGGTGAACAAAACGATTGCATAAAAATGTGAGGCAACTAAAGCATTTCTTGAACACAATCCTTTATATTTCAGGGGCTCAAAAGTCATTGGACAATTGACTCAAAGGCTATTTCATGGGCAGGTGTGGGCAAGTCCGTCGTTATGTCATTATCAATTAAGCAGATAAAAGGCCTGGAGTTGATTTGCGGTGTGGTGCTTGCATGTGGAAGATTTTGCTGTGAACAAACAACATGTGGTCAAAGGAGCTCTCCGTGCAGGTGAAAGAAGCCATCCTTAAGCTGTGAAAGCAGAAAAAAACCATCCAAGAAATTGCTACAATATTACGAGTGGCAAAATCTACAGTTTGGTACATCCTGAGAAAGAAAGCAAGCACTGGTGAACTCAGCAACGCAAAAAGACCTGGACGTCCACGGAAAACAACAGTGGTGGATGATCGCAGAATCATTTCCATGGTGTTCACTTGGTTGGCTGTTGGTTCACAACAGCCAACCAAGTGAACAACACTCTCCAGGGGGTAGGAGTATCGATATCCAATTCTACTATAAAGAGAAGACTGTATGAAAGTAAATACAGAGGGTGCACTGCAAGGTGCAAGCCACTCATAAGCCTCAAGAATAGAAAGGCTAGATTAGACTTTGCTAAAAAAACATCTAAAAAAGCCAGCACACTTCTGGAAAAACATTCTTTGGAGAGATGAAACCAAGATCAACCTCTACCAGAATGATGGCAAGAAAAAAGTATGGAGGAGGCAGTGTGATGGCTTGGGCGTGCATGGCTGCCAGTGGCACTGGGACACGAGTGTTTATTGATGATGTGACACAGGACAGAAGCAGCCGAATGAATTCTGAGGTGTTCAGAGACATACTGTCTGCTCAAATCCAGCTAAATGCAGTCAAATTGATTGGGTGGCGTTTCAAGATACAGATGGACAATGACCCAAAACATACAGCCACAGCAACCCAGGAGTTTATTAAAGCAAAGAAGTGGAAAATTCTTGAATGGCCAAGTCAGTCACCTGATCTTAACCCAATTGGAGCAGGCATTTCACTTGTTGAAGACTAAACTTCAGACAGAAAGGCCCACAAACAAACAGCAACTGGAAGCTGCTGCAGTAAAGGCCTGGCAGAGCATTAAAAAGGAGGAAAGCCAGCATCTGGTGATGTCCATGAATTCAAGACTTCAGGCTGTCATTGCCAGCAAAGGGTTTTCAACCAAGTATAACAAGTGAACATTTTATTTCCAGTTATTTAATTTGTCCAATTACTTTTGAGCCCCTGAAATGAAGGGATTGTGTTAAAAAAATGCTTTAGTTGCCTCACATTTTTATGCAATCGTTTTGTTCACCCCACTGAATTAAAGCTGAAAGTCTGCACTTCAACTTCATCTGAGTTGTCCAACCCGCTGAATCCGAACACAGGGTCACGGGTCATCTGAGATGTTTTGTTTAAAATTCATTGTGGTAATGTACAGAACCAAAATTAGAAAAAAGTTGTCTCTGTCCAAATATTTATGGACCTAATTGTAAATGACCTCAATCAGTCCTCGTTGTAGTCAGGGTTTTCATGGAAGGACTTGATGATGACGGTCACATGGACTTCTGGCATTCAATCCATCAATGGAGGGACATCACGGTGCTTTGATCAGGTGGTGGTGGCACAGATCACCACCACAGAAAACCGTAAAAAGAACAGAAGAGAAAGTAGGGGTTAGTACGGATTTTGGAGCCACCATGAATAGTAATGATAATTAATTGAATATACAGAGCATCAGGATTAAACTAAAATGAAGCTATGAGAAAGCCGTGTTAAAGTAATGTGTTTTTATCAGTGTTTTAAAGTGCTCCTCCATATTAGCCTGGCGAATTTCTATCGGTCAGCTATTACAGATTTATGGTGCATAACAGCAGAAGGCCTCCCGCCTCACCACTTCTTTAAGTTTAGCTCTTGGAATTTCAAGCAGACACTCAGTTGAAGATCTAAGGTTATGATTTGGAGTGTAAGACATTCTGAAATATAAGATGGAGCGAGATTATTTAAGGCTTTGTAAACCATAAACAGTATTTTAAAGGCAATTCTGAATGACACAGGTAACCAGTGTAGTGACATCAAAACTGGGATGATGTGCTCGGATTTTCTTTTCCAAGTTAAGATTCTAGCTGCTGCATTCTGCACTCGTTGCAATTGATTGATGTCTAGTAGCAAAGTTGAGAGAACATGACAGCTCCATACAAATGAACTTATTTCCAAGTAATTATTTACTCTTACATGCCTTAAAAAGAGTACTGGTATATGTGGGTGTAATAAGTTGAGTCCTCAGACAATTTAAAAGTAGAGCTTTACAGTATATAGCTACTTAGAGCTTATCATGCACAAGTGAATAGTTTTTGATGAGGTAAAAGTGACTTACCTGTTGTTTTAACACTCCATAAAGGCATAACACGTTGCCGGAGCAAAGCTGCACTGTTTTTCAGTGTTCCCTTCATGAGTTGCTCCACTGATTTGGAGGCCTACAAGTCAGGGAGTTTCTCGAAGCTCAAACTGACAGATGCAGAGGCACATATGTGATTTCCGAGTATGTTTTCGTATTGATGTGGCCCGACACCAAAGTGTGAGCTCAATGCAACTATGCGAAGAAAAGAGTAGAGTGCTGAGTTTAGAAGGTTGTTAGCAGAGAATATGCACATAGAGAGAGAGAGAGAGAAAGGATTGAGTGAAAGTCGGTGTTGACCGCGTAACTTACCTGAGAGGTGAATAAAAAGACAGCATGACGTGGTTGCAAACACTTATGTGTGTTGGGAAAGGTGTAGGTTTGAAATAGCAAAACTACACTTGGGCAGTGGATAATGTAGGTGTGCGACTCAATGTTGTTTGTTATATAAGTGGAGACAGGCAAGACAAAAGGGGTAACAGTATAAAGCTGAAGTGCAGACCGCTGGGGGTAATCATTTGACGGGGATTTGTGCCAGTGAGTACATCTGTGCTGCTGAGCACTTTAGTACAGTAGTGTAGATAAGTGCTAATTTTGAATACATTAGTGAAGACAGCTTTATTTCTGATTGTACATATTTTAGGTGGAAAGAATCTGTAATTTTTTTCATTATTGTCTTTGTGCTTTTTTATTTCTTCACTTTTTGTTCTTTTATTCTTATTTTCTGTTCACCCTTCGGGAACTGTCTATGGAAAAAGAAAGTGAAAGAACAGTACAGTACAATTACAGAGCTACTGTAATTATTGTAAATAATGCCCACACTTATTTGTCCTGTTGTTGTTGGTGCTCTTGCCCTGAACTATTTACGTACTTGTCAGACATTATTGTATATAAACTGCTCAAAAAAATTAAAGGAACACTTTGAAAACACATCAGATCTCAATGGAAAAAAAAAAAAAAACCCGCTGGCTATCTCTACTGATATGGTAATTTGTTAGGAACAAAAGGATGCCACATTGTTTGATGGAAATGAAAATGATCAACCTACAGAGGGCTGAATTCAAACACACAACCGAAAATCAAAGTGAAAAAATGATGCAGCAGGCAGGCTAGTCCATTTTGCCGAAATTTCATTGCAGCAACTCCAAATCGTACTCAGTAGTTTGTATGGCCCTCACGTGCTTTTATGCAATGCCTGACTATGTCCTAATGAGACGACGGATGGTGTCCTGGGGGATCTCCTCCCAGATCTGGACCAGGGCACCTGGCGCCATCGGATGGACCAAAACATAATGTCCAGAGGTGTTCTATTGGATTGAGGTCAGGCGAGTGAGCATGGAGGCAGTCAATGGTATTAATTCCTTCATCCTCCAGGAACTGCCTGCACACTCTCGCTACATGAGGCCGGGCATTGTCGTGCACCAGGAGGAACCCACTGCACCAGCACAGGGTCTGACAATGATTTCATCCCGTTACCTAATGGCAGTCAAGGTGCCGTTGTCTAGCCTGTAAAGGTCTGTGCCTCCCTCCATGGGTATGCCTCCCCAGACCATCGCTGACCTACCACTGCTTTTCCAGACCTTTTCACATCTGTCGCATGTGCTCAGTGTGAATCTGCTCTCATCTGTGAAAAGCACAGGACGCCCGTGGTGGACTTGCCAATTCTGGTATTCTATGGCAAATGCCATTCGAGCTCCACGGTGCCAGGTGGGCAGTGAGCAGAGGGCCCACTAGAGGACGTCGGGCCCTCAGGCCACCCTCATGAAGTCTGTTTCTGATTGTTTGGTCAGAGACATTCACACCAGTGGCCTGCCTGTTGGAGGTCATTTTGTAGGCTCTGGCAGTGCTCATCCTGTTCCTCCTTGCCCAAAGGAGCAGATACCGGTCCTGCTGATGGGTTAAAGACCTTCTACGGCCCTGTCCAGCTGTCCTAGAGTAACTGCCTGTCTCCTGGAAAATCCTCCATGTCTTTGAGACTGTGCTGGGAGACACAGCAAACCTTCTGGCAATGGCATGTATTGATGTGCCTTCCATCCTGGAGAAGACTGGACTATCTCTGCCACCAACCTCTGTAGGGTCCAGGTATCGCCTCATGCTACCAGTAGTGACGCTGACTGTAGCCAAATGCAAAACTAGTGAAAAAACAGATAAGGAGGGAAAAATGTCAGTGGCCTCCACCTGTTAAACCATTCCTGTTATGGGGGCCATCTCATTGTTGCCCCTCTAGTGCATCTGTTGTTAATTTCATTAATACCAAAGTAGCTGAACCTGATTAACAAGCTCATCTGCTACTTAACTGACCAGATCAATAGCCCACAAGTTTCATTGACTTGATGTTATACTCTGATGAAGAAGTGTTCCTTTAATTTTTTGAGCAGTATAGTTTTCACACATCTGGAATAAACCAGAATTCAGTTTTTGAACAGTCATCGTCGTCTGTTTCTCAACTCTCCCATTTTCTGGTCGTCGGTCTGAAGTTGTGCAATAATGTCATTGCATGGGGCACCACAGTAGGATCTTACCAAATATATTGTGGTTAGAATGAACAAAAGGATTTGGAGTAAAGTAACTGACAGCAGATTGAGATGATTTTCATGCAGATTTTGCATGTCCCTTCTCTGGCCATATGGGACTCCAACTAATGACATTTACTCAGGTTAGTAATCATTAATTGCCCTGCTGGATGATCTCCTACAAGCCCTGGCACACTGCTTGACTTTGTCTCTCCCTGGACCCCAAATGACATAAAGTGGATGTGTACAATAAGTTGCATAAATTGATTGTATTATAAAGACACCAGTCATGCATTTTAAAGAAATAGGTGTAAATTATGGTTTTCCTTGTAATACACAATTATACATATTATTTTCACAGCAATTCAGCAATATATTGATAAAAATGCAGTTACGTGTTTCCATATCTGCTTTATACATGGCAAAGATTAACCACCCTGATGTCTTAAAGACCCCATATTAATCCACTGGGGAAGACTCTAAGAGGAAATCGTCCTTGCTGAAAGTTATCAAGGTCAGTTTTTAGAGGGATAGCAGCAGAAGAAGGCACTGTTAATGAATCTTGAAATTACAGTTCAAATCTTTAATCATACATATGTTACTTTTAATGCTGTAAAACTGTTAACCTTACTTTAAGAATATGATTACCTTGTCCTTGAATATTCATATACCCTTGCTGTGACTTCTTCACTGTAGTACATATTATATAAAATACAGGCGGTCTACAAAAGCATGAAACCATTTCAAAATATTATAGTCTGGAAAAATACTTCTTTATGAAATGACCAAGGGAAAGGATTTTTTCTTCATATCTTAAAACTGAGTCTTGACGTGAGCATCATTCTAGCTTGCCAACCATCAAAGTACTGCAGACAAAAAAGTCATTGCTTTTATATTTCTTCATGTTTTATGAATTATGAAACAGCATACAGAGATGAGGTGGAACAGCTGTCCGCATGGTGTGAAGACAACAATCTATCTCTCAATGTCGACAAGAACAAAAGAAATAATCATGGACTTCAGAAAATCACATCCTGCCCACATCCCACTCGGCATCAACGGTTTAGATGTGGAGACTGTTAGGAGTACTAAGTTCCTTGGGATGCACATAACTGAGGAACTTACGTGAACGCATAACACCTCATCACTAATCAAGAAAGCCCAGCAGAGACTATACTTCCTGAGGCGGCTGAAATGAGCAAGTCTTTCCCCTTCCATCCTCACCATGTTCTACAGAGGCACCATTGAGAGTGTTCTGACCAGCTGCATCACTGTCTGGTATGGCAACTGCAACATATCCGACTGCAAGCGCCTGTAAAGTATAGTGAAGACAGCAGTGAACATTATTGGGGTGCCTCTCTCTTCACTACAGGACATATTTTACAAACGCAGTGTCATAGTTTACACGTGTCTTAAACAACTATTATCATACACTGTACATAAAATTATATATTTATTACAGTAATCCCTCCTCGAACGCGGGAGTTGCGTTCCAGAACCCCCCGTGAAAGGTGAAAATCCGCGAAGTAGAAACCATATGTTTATATGGTTATTTTTATATTGTCATGCTTGGGTCACAGATTTGCGCAGAAACACAGGAGGTTATAGAGAGACAGGAACTTTATTCAAACACTGCAAACAAACATTTGTCTCTTTTTCAGAAATTTAAACGTGCTCCATGACAAGACAGAGATGACAGTTCCGTCTCACAATTAAAAGACTGCAAACATATCTTCCTCTTCAAAGGAGTGCGCGTCAGGAGCAGAGAATGTCAGAGAGATAGAGAAAAGCAAACAAATCAATAGGGCTGTTTGGGCTTTTAAGTATGCGAAGCACCGCCAGACAAAGCAGCTGCAAGGAAGAGAACAATGTGAAGGTAGTCTTTCAGCATTTTTTAGAGGAGCGTCCATATCCTCTAGGCCAGTGTGCAAACAGCCCCTCTGCTCACACCCCCTCCGTCAGGAGCAGAGAATGTCAGAGAGAGTGAGAGAGACAGAGAAAAGCAAACAATCAAAAATCAATACATGCCCTTTGAGCTTTTAAGTATGCGAAGCACCGTGCGGGAAGCATGTCGCTTGACAAAGCAGCTGCAAGGAAGGGGGCAATGTGAAGGTAATCTTTCAGCATTTTTAGACGAGCGTCCGTATCGTCTAGGGGTGCGAACAGCCCCCCTGCTCACACCCCCTCCATCAGGAGCAGAGAATGTCAGAGCAAGAGAGAGAGAGAGAGAGAGAAAAGCAAACAATCAAAAATCAATACGTGCTGTTTGATCTTTTAAGTATGCGAAGCACCGTGCGGGAAGCATATTGCTTGACAAAGCAACCACAAGTAAGCCCAACAAGGAAGGGAGTAATGTGAAGATAGTCTTTCAGCATTTTCTAAGGTGCAGCCGTATCCTCTAGGGGTGCGAACAACCCCCGTGCTCACAATATATTTGAGGAGTTTTATTTAATACGTAATACGTGCTCTGGTTGGGTAGCTTCTCAGCCATCTGCCAATAGCGTCCCTTGTATGAAATCAACTGGGCAAACCAACTGAGGAAGCATATACCAGAAATTAAAAGACCCATTGTCCACTGAAACCCACGAACCAGCGAAAAATCCGCGATATATATTTAAATATGCTTACATATAAAATCTGCAGTAGAGTGAAGCCGCGAAAGTCTAAGCTCGATATAGCGAGGGATTACTGTATATTACATATTTATTGGCTATAATTATGTATCTAGATTGCATAATACCATACATTGCATCAATCTTGTCTTTGCACAATGTGTTGTCTTGTTTATGTTTTAATTTTACATTTAAATTTTAAATTTAAATTTTAACTCTTTTTTTAATTTCATTTACATTTTTTATTTTCACTTCATGTTGCTACACTGTGGACCCTGAGCTTTGCAATTTCGTCTATCTGTATACTGGTATATGGTTGAGATGACAATAAAGTTCGCTTTGACTTTTGACTTTGACTTTGAATTACACTTGAGTGGTAGTTGCAGCTGAGATGACTGTTCCCTCACATCATATCATTCGTTTACATAAAGGAATCCAGTGAGGCTACAGGGCAGTTGTGCTGTGTACCACACATAGGTGCCATACTGCATGCTGATACATGCACCTACATGCATGGTAGGTACAAAACAAAACAAAATACCTTATACCCTTGTTTCAAACCCAAAATAAATCTATGAATAAAGAATACAAGTAAACAAAAGTTGCGATGAACAAAACGATTTGCATGAACCTGTGTTTCACTTCCAGGGAAATTTGTGCCATAGACACGTGTTTAATCCTGTGTGGAAGAATTTACATGCATTCCTTCAGCATATATTTATCTGTAACTAGCCGTCCCCGTTGACCCCACCTGCGTAGTAGTAAAACAGGGCAAACTTTAAAAATGAAAAAACAAAAAGGTATCACTAGCTAAGCGAAGGCAAGGTGCACTTCAAAACACAGAGGTAGACCGACTCCCAACTCCTGACGTCATGCTTCCCTCTGCAAGCAAACTATGATTCTTAGCACAATGAGAGAAGTCGCACAATCAACTGGAATGTTCAAGCAAATTCTAGAAAAAGACACAATTTAAATCCTTTAAGAAGTTCTCTTGTTCGCTAGCTACAC
Organism: Erpetoichthys calabaricus; assembly: GCF_900747795.2. Lineage (NCBI taxonomy): Eukaryota > Metazoa > Chordata > Cladistia > Polypteriformes > Polypteridae > Erpetoichthys > Erpetoichthys calabaricus. The sequence continues at coordinate 16,858,027 of NC_041409.2, read as the reverse complement.
GGATGTAACATTCGCCCAAGGCTAGCACATGATTGATTAGGGATCAATATTCCTTATTTTCCACTGTAAATCTATCTAGATCGAAACTCGCCTGTTTCTAAACAAAAGAAAACAATGTGTTCTGCCTCTATGGGCTTTCCTACATAGGTCCTGAACCTTCGAACCACTTGCTCACCTTTGTAGTAGCACAATAAATACTAACATATTCATCAAATAATTCCCTTTTGTCATTTTAGAAAACAGGAGATGGACCAAACTCTCATGTACATTGGAGAAACTGCTACGGACAGGTTCAGCAGCTTTAACATTTCTTGCAATCACCACCCTATATGACCTAGGTGGTAACAACACATCTCAGTTATCAATAAGAAGCCTCATGAAAGCTTTTTCTTTTTTAGCTATCTGAAGAATGCCTGGATGTCTGCATCTACACTTAGCCAATATTAAGGGTGCCAGTGGAGCCCATCATCACTGGCTTTATTACACCCTGATACAGCATTTTGTTCGGTTCAGGAATGCAAAGCACTACAGAGGGTGGCATAGAATATTACTGGCACACAGCTCTATTCTGTTCAAACCATATACAACACTAGCCATGCTACCGGTTGACAGGTAAGAGAATACATTTAAAAATACTTGATATCTCTTGATATCTCTTGCACTATGTGTACCTTCAATGCCTTCCCTCAGTATTCTTGTATATTTGAACCGTCTTTACTGGTGCTCCCTCTCTCAAGCATGTTCCCATAAAGCCTGTGTCTCAGACCCTGCCATTTTGAAGTATCTTGCTCGCCTCCTGTCCACTTTTATACTTTTCATCCTTGAAGGCAACTCTCAGTGTACTTCCTACACCATTGCTCCTCCTCATGTGTCTTACACTCACACTTTCTCTTTCAACGCATTGCCAAATTCAAATCATCCATTGACCAATCATTCTAGAAACTGATGGCAGACCATTACTCTTGTATCACAATAGATGATGCAGGGGCAGTTTTGGTCTCAGGCTATGAGGTTACTCAACATTTGGCCAATAACCCCATAATTATACTGACAACCATATGACAGTGCTTGATGTATTTTTTCATATATATTTTTCAGTACTAGATTTAATACATGCTGTTATATTCATTGCATGCTGTTGGTATTATACTACTGTCGCTAGTCTGTAGCAGACACGAAGTGAGAGTCTAATTGTACTATGTACACATGACAATAAATCTGAACATCTCATGCTCATCTAGTCTATCCATTCCTGTCAAAAACTCACTAACCCATCTCTCTAATCACCAGTGGACTGGAATGGTATTTAAACACAACTCACAATGTACTTTAAGGAAATCTATAGGAAAATTCTTAGGTTTCAAATACTATTCTGCTTCTACTGTATTTAACTGTGTTTTTGGAGGCATCTAGTGGTCAGATCAAGTACTGCCTTCCATTGTTAGTAAGAATCCATTTTGAAAAAAGCAGCATATGGAGTAGCAGGTGACAGACATCTGTTTCGATTCGCTCTTCTAGTTGCCCTTATAAATAGTTATCTGCACATTTTTTGTTAAATCATTCTATGCATTGTTTGAGTTTTAGTTGTTAATATTACAGTTTTGCATGTGTTTAGTTTGCATTTTAAAAAATATGATTATTTGAGGCCTAGACCAGGGGTAGGCAACGTCAGTCCTGGAGAGCCGCAGTGGTTGCAGGTTTTTGTTCCAACCCAGTTTCTTAATGAGCAATTAATTATTGCTGATGAAACACTTATTGCTTAAGTGATAGTTTGATGCTTCATTTTAGTGGTCTCGCTTGTTAAGTCTCCCCGCCCTTAATTGCTTATTTCAATCTTAAACAGCTGCATTCAGTGTGTTAATGGCTCCTTATTTAGTAATAAGATGTAAAAGACAAAGCAGCCAGAAGTTCTCCATCTAGCAGCTAGAGACTTAAGCAATAAGTGTTTCATCAGCAATAATTGATTGCTCATTAAGAAACTGGGTTAGAACAAAAACCTGCAACCACTGCGGCTCTCCAGGACTGACATTGCCTACCCCTGGCCTAGACTTATGCACTTGTACATGAAGAAGCAGGATGTTTTTGTGCTGGGGAAGACCACGATATGTTCTGTAACCTACTTTACACTAAACTATTTAACACTACACCCGCCATGCATTTTCTCAGTAGGCTGCATGGGCTATGTTAAGGGAAAACTGCTCTGCATACCAAAATCTACAAGAACAACAATAACGAAGACAAGTACAGGGGGCTTATGAAGTAAATATTCCAGTTTTGTGTAAAATGGTGAAATTGAGCAGTAATATAATTTGTATTTGTAAATTACTAAGAATTACTGCACATTTATTATTCTGTTTTCCACTAACCTGCACAGTGTTTGAATCATATTATCTCTGAGCTGTCCTTATTATTAATTCTTTAAGCAATTCAGGAGAAAGCATTTAAAGGTACAAAGCATTCTTCAGTAGAACACTTACTCTCATATTTGTAATTACTGTTTTAAATAAAATGTATAATAATAATAATTATTATTATTATTAATGTTGTATTGAAATTGTAGTGTAATATTAATGCAAGTTGGTTAAATGTGTGGGAAAATTCGTCCAGTGGCTCCTGTTTGAAAATGAAAGGTTTAGCGCAGCAGGGATTTTATGTAGCCCTAGACAAGCACGGCTGGACAGCAGGAATTTTGAAAATCAGCTACTTCTTAAGCTAAACAGAAAGCTTTATGGTTTATGAAGTGCATAATATGTTTTGAAGGAAAATTAGAAGTTCTTCTGACTGCAGTTATGTATGGATCAAATACATGATTTTTATTATTGTTATTATTATTATTATGATTATTATTATTATTACTACTACTAATAATAATAAAAATAATAATATTACAGAAAATACTTTTTTGTACTTGAGTACTTTTCACTGAAAAGGAAAACCTGACAATGTATGCAAATACAGCAACAAAGGGTTTTTTTTTTTTTGTGTGTATGTACACGTCTGCCATTGAATCATGTATGGGAATCAATGTGTGTAGGTAATTCCAACTGTGTGCCAGCATTTTCATATAAATAAATCATATTTATTTTTTCCCTCAAAGTCGCCTGATTTTCTGTTAAGTACCACATTGCATCAGTCCATCCAATTCCCCTTTATTTTCACACATTTGTATTTATTGACAGTCTGTAAAACCATTATGAGTGAGCTGAGTTCCACTTCTGGTCTTTTCAGTCATAGCTCGATTGTTCTGTCCACTATGTGCCACTTTGCATGTTCTCCCTTCCACATGTCAAATTCATTTATTATTTGATGGTGCTTGAAAACCATTGCAATACCATTTCAAGTGAGTTTATAGGGAATCATTTTGAGTACAGCTATACTGAAATACTGGAATGAGTGCTGAATCACATAAACTCACTTCCACATTCCGAATCACATACACATAGCATTTGTACACACACAGAAAAAGATGGCAGTTTATTTTGCTATTACATACATTTTTGGGTATGGGTGTGCAGTGATAGATAGATAGATAGATAGATAGATAGATAGATAGATAGATAGATAGATAGATACTTTATTAATCCCAGGGGGAAATTCACATATTCCAGCAGCAAAAATATTAAATTAAAGAGTAATAAAAAAAAAATAAAAAAAAACAGTGTTTGTGCATTGAAATACTTTCACACACAATGTACACAGCCAGCATGAATTTGACACATGCTTTACTCTTCAGTACTGAGCTTACTCCGTCCACTATGTGCATCCTCATGTTCCTCTTCCCCTTTGTCGAATTAGTACTGGCTTTGTGCTTCATATACTGACAATTTTGCTGCTCTCAAACACTTGGCACACTTTAATATTGGCTGGATACTTTGTATTCAAAGTTGTGTGAAAACATTACACATGAAGTGGCATGTTCTGGAATGAGCAAACTGCATGTAAAAATCACAGCAGTGGAAGGCAACTTTCTCACATTTCCACAGAAACGACATACCAGACAATGTGTGAAATCAGAAGAATAAGCCATGTGTGTATGTTATTCAATACATGCAATTGTGTGTTTATTTGATTCAGTAAATTCGCCAGCATTTCAATATCACCATACTCAAATCATATTTTTTTTCTAAAGGGTGATCATTCATGGGCAAGTACCACGTTGCATCTATCCTTGTCTTCACAATGAAAGCCAATTGTTCTACTTCACATTTGCCTACATCTTAGGGTCTGCTGAGTTTATGGATAGATACATTGAAAGCAGGCCACTTCACCTGCAGCTCACTCCATCCACTATGTGCCACCTCATGTGTTCTCCTTTCCCCATGATAAACTGATGGTGGCAGTGTACTTTGTATTCCAAGTTTTGTAAAAACTTTGCAGTGCAATTTCATGTGAGCTGACAAACTTTTTTAGCTAACTGAAATAATTGGAACCCTAACAGTTTTCAGATTAGTGTATTATCTTTTTTATTACACAGTATGTACTACAAATAAGAGAGATATTTTTGTGATTATTGTATGGCTGTGTGGGGGACATTTTGGTAGCAACATACAATAACCTCGATAACAGCAGCTGGATTTGATTCTTCCAACCGTGATGAGTGTACCGTGGTGTCAGGCGATATTTTAAATAAATAATTACGCCCCATGTGGTGCAGGCTCTTATTGGGAATGGGTCAGTGCACAAATGCACTTTGCTTTGGAATGCATGTGTCAGTCAGGTGCATCATTACCATCTCGGAGGGAGCGTATCTTCAATTAGGAGAGGCAGTATAAACCAATCCTGCATGGGACAGGGGAGGAAAAACGAGTCGGGGATGAACAAACAAGAGAGAACAATCAGGAACAAGAAAAAAAAAGAAAGACAGAGGTTGAAAGAAGGGATGATGGAGGCAGCAGGTATGGAAACAATGTGCAGGTGGATGGAGGCAGGCAGCCAGGGCAGGAGCCTCAAGGGAGTGCAGGGCATACATTTGAAGGGGCAAGAAAGGGTCTGCTCCAGCTGAACATGGCTGTACCTGGAGTGATCCAATCCTCACAAGAGGCTCCAGAGTAAGTCTGGGGAAAGGCAGTGGGAGACAAGGGGAGTGAGAACCAGTTTGGAGAGGGAGAGGGACACAGACCTGGATAGAGCGGAAGCTGTGTCTGTCAGTGAGATATCTCCTCATGCTGAGAGATCCATAGCGGTTGAGCCGGGGAGATGTCTGCTCATAGAAGGAGGCACATAAGGTTTACACATCTTTGACTGTGCATCTTGAAAAGATTTTGCTTGCTGCAGATTTTAACTTTGTTTTACCTGGACATGCTTGTGGATACATCCTGGGAATTTCTTTAGTTTTAATGGATTATTTATTCATTTGACAAGATTGTACTTGCACTATTTATTTGGACACTTTCATTTGTTTTGATGGCTTTTAATAAAAGCACTTGTTCATTTTGCACCTACCACTTGTCTGCAATGTTTATGTCCTTATTTGCCCGGATCATCTTAGTAACGTTATCAACAGTGGTGAGTTCAAGAGGCTCCCTAAAGTCCACAGGAGCATGGAGCCAACCAAGTGAAAAGAATGTGTAAATGTGTCATCTACCTGCTGGAGTAGAGAGACAGTGAGTCACACCTGAGTACCAACATTCGGTGGCAACACGTGAAGCAGTAATATGGGGGTCTTTCATGTAAAAATCCAGAAAAACATCATCAATCATATTTTCTGAACAGAATTTCAAAGTTCCAAGCATTATGTTAGGTGAATATCAGTCACTGCTTAATACCTGCCTAATCCCATCCCAGTAGTGAAGCATGGTAGTGGCAGCATCATGCTTTGGGGGTGCTTAGAATTAGAATTGAGGGACACATTAATGCAGTCAAATACAGAAAGACCCTTGAAGAAAAACTGCTCCAGAGTGCAAGTGACCTCAGACTGAGGTGACAGTATACCTTTCAGAATGACAATGACCCTAAGCATACAGTCAAGACAACACTGGAGTGGCTTTGGGACAATTCTGTGACTGTCCTTAAGTGGCCAAGACAGAGCAAAGACTTAAACACTCCACAGAACATCTATGGAACGACCTGAACACGACAGTTTACAGATGCTTCCTATCCAGTCATATGGAGTTTAAGGGAATCTGCCAGGAAGAATGGGATAAACTGCCTAAACCCGCATGTACAACGCTTACAGAGACTTACTCAAGAAGACTAGAAGCTGTAATTGCTGGCAAGGGGGCTTCTACAAAGTAGTGAATAAGATGTCTGAATATTTATATGAATCACAGATTTCAGTTTTTGATTTTTAAACTTGTAAACCTTTCCAAAAATTATGTTCACTTTGTAATTATTATTATTATTAAGTGTAGACTGATAGATAGAAATGTAAAATTTATCAATATAAAGCTAAATCTACAGAGTAGATAAAGTGTTCAGAAAGTGATCATCTCTGAATGCTTTTTGACTCCATTGTAATTTCAAGAAGTATAAAATTTTAATTTGAAAGGAAATAACTCAACTTTGTTAATATTTTTATGATTTCACAGCTCATGCTTGTTGATCTTAAAATATAGTAAATAGAATTATTAAGGAAGCAAAGGTTTTCCTCTTTCTTTGTTAATCTGCTGTTTAGGAAAGATGGATTTTTGTAAGATATTGAAGGTTAATCTTCACGAGTTAACATTTAGAAAGAGAGGCAGACGTTAGCTATTTAGGACCAATAGAGCCTGTATTCAACGTCAGGAATTTTTGAGGGGCAGGAAAAAACAATTCCTTATAAAACCCGTCACTCTGCTAAACCTCCTTTAAGCTTGTTTCCTTTCAAATCAAACAGATAATGCATTAATGGTAACAGTGTATTTCAATGTAGACAAACAGTGAGAAAGTGCAAAATACATATAACTGGGCTAGTATTTATACCATGCAGCTACAAACTGTGCCATCATATCATGCATTTTCAACAAAGACTCACTTATTAATTTTTCAAGCACATTTAGTCTTGGGGGGCCAGTGTCTACCCTACCAACACTAAGCACGAAAGAGGAATGAACCGGAATGGAGCCATAGTTGATCACATTCACACACATCCAACATTCACTCATCTCAAGCCATTCAGACATGTGAATCATTCTAATGTGAATGCTTAAGGATGTGAGTGAAAAGGAGAAGGTCTAAAAACATAATTACAACCAGGATTTTGGAGTAGTGAGGAATCTGTGCTAATGATTGTGCCGTAGTTTTAGTCCACATCTGCTTTCATCTAACTTCATTATTTGTATTCCATACTTAACCTTGTAAAGCTCAGAAAGTAGCATGGATTTATAAATATTTTATTGGGATCAAAATCAAAATTACAAAGTTGAAGTACAAAATAACAAAACAAGGAACCAATACAATAAACACAATGCGAAAACTGTAGTGAGCACTGCAGTTCATGTTTTTATGTAGGGTGGCCCTGCCTCCTTGGGCTCCAGCTACAGAAGACAAGGCAGATAACAGAGAAAATCAATACATACAATGTTAACATAAAATAAAATTAATAAGCAATATCAGTAAAAATAATAATGTCACATAAATAAAATGAAAACAAAACAAAAATAGAATTAATAAATACTGCGTGTTTTGTAATTTGGTATCCAAAGCTGGACACCCAATACAGTCATATTAGTACATTATAGTACAAGAGCTTGTACTAAATAATGACAATGTTCTAAACCAAAGTAAGCTTGTTGTAGATAGTTTTGATTATTCATTATTAATGGCATTCTGGGAGAGAAATACAGTCGATAACATCGTGTTTCTAACTGAGGAAGAAAGTAGAGAAACAAAAAAAAAAAAGATTTGTTTTAAAGGGCTTATATGCTAATTTTGTTAAGGACATAAACATCCAAGCAGATGTTTTCAGCACAAAATATAAGGATATAATTAAAAAGGAAAAGAGACAGACCTCCACTCTGGCTGAAGTTGCTCATTACCTAACATTTTAAAGTTATTGTTTTATTTTTCCTTTTATCAGGTGTATTTGTCTGTGGAACGCTGATGCGGTGTGCACAGTAGTTCAAGAGAAGATGCCAGCTTCTTCTGCATAATCAATCACCGTTCCCTCACTATAATCAAGGCTTCTCCTTTTACACGTATGTTAAGAGCATACAGCAGATGGAGATTATCTCTGCTGCTGCTTCATTTTGGAATAAGAAGTTTATACACCTTTAAGCATAAAACAGTATGCCAAGATTTTACAGTATGGGGGCAAATTATGTGCATCATCCTATACAAAAAATTATCTTGGATTATGCTACATAAGAACATTAGGTATATTTTTAACATGCCTGTCAATTTGTACCCCAGCTAGACATGGACCTCACTAGATTAATGTATTCGTAGCATGCATTTAAGATTTTAACTACCGTTTACCTGTATGATGACTTCCCTGCATAATAATGTCCTCTAAAAATGACTTACATAAAAGAAATGTATAAAGAATTTGCATTTTAGTGAGGTGGTGAAGCAACATGTTTTACATATTTTATGGTATGCCATAAAATTTTTTTTTTATATTTTATATTTATACAGTTTGCATATCAGGAGAAGGTGGGAGCAGAGGATGCCATCATCTATATGCTACACCGATCCCTCTCTCACTTGGACAGAGGCAGTGGTGCTGTAAGAATTATGTTTCTGGACTTCTCTAGCGCCTTCAACACAATTCAACCTCTGCTCCTTAGGGACAAGCTGACAGAGATGGGATTAGATTCATACCTAGTGGCATGGATCGTGGACTATCTTAAAGACAGACCTCAGTATGTGCATCTTGGGAACTGCACGTCTGACATTGTGGTCAGCAACACAGGAGCGCCACAGGGGACTGTACTTTCTCCGGTCCTGTTCAGCCTATATACATCGGACTTCCAATACAACTCGGAGTCCTGCCATGTGCAAAAGTTCGCTGATGACACTGCTATTGTGGGCTGCATCAGGAATGGGCTGGAGGAGGAGTATAGGGACCTAATCAATGACTTTGTTAAATGGTGCGACTCAAACCACCTACACCTGAACACCAGCAAAACCAAAGAGCTGGTGGTGGATTTCAGGAGGCCCCGACCACTCATAGACCCAGTGATCATCAAATGTGACTGTGTGTAGAAGGTGCAGACCTATAGATATCTGGGAGTGCAGCTGGATGATAAATTAGACTGGACTGCCAATACTGATGCTCTGTGCAAGAAAGGACAGAGCCGGTTATACTACCTTAGAAGGCTGGTGTCCTTCAACATCTGCAATAAGATGCTGCAGATGTTCTATCAAACAGTTGTGGCGAGCGCCCTCTTCTACGCGGTGGTGTGCTGGGGAGGCAGCATTAAGAGGAAAGACACCTCACGTCTGGACAAACTGGTGAGGAAGGCAAGCTCTATTGTTGGCATGGAGCTGGACAGTTTAACATCTGTGGCAGAGCAAAGGGCGCTCAGCAGGCTCCTATCAATTATGGAGAATCCACTGCATCCACTTAATAGTATCATCTCCAGACAGAAGAGCAGCTTCAGCGACAGACTGCTGTCACTGTCCTGCTCCACTGACAGACTGAGAAGATCGTTCCTCCCCCAAACTATGCGACTCTTCAATTCCACCCGGGGGGGTAAACGTTAACATTTAACATTATACATAGTTATTGTCTGTTTTTCACCTGCATTATTATCATTCTTTAATTTAATATTATTTATTGTATCAGTATGCTGCTGCTGAAATATGTGAATTTCCCATTGGGATTAATAAAGTATCTATCTATCTATCTATCTATCTATCTATCTATCTATCTATCTATCTATCTATCTATCTATCTATCTATCTAAAAAGGAAATGTATTTTTTATATGGATATAATGCACTATAAATAGAAAATGTGGAGTAACAACTATCTGTACACTTATGTCAATCGGATCACTGTGTTTACGACAGGTTAACAGATCAAAGGCTTAAATGTGTTACTCTGATAAGTGCAATTCTCAGTTTAAGAGATTTTGGAGGATTGTCATAAATGGTTCAATCAGTGGATAGCCCATGTCTAAAAAAAGTAAACTTCAATTCTTAAGCAGTTTTATAAAGTTTACCAGTTAGTTACCTGAAAGGGTTTTGGTGAGAGAGTTTTTGCCCTAACCTCCTAAATGTAGCTGAATGAGGGAATGTTAAGAAGCAACCATGGCAGCATACAATTAAAAATATATTGATAAATATTTTAATTGATTACTGTGAAAAAGTACACTAAAATGTTGCTAAATATGTAATGATATAGAGCCAAAATGGAAGAAAGCTATAACAACTTAGAAGCCATACTATATGCACTTGGGCCGACCAATACTTGGATGGGAGACCGTCTAGGATGGGGTTGCTGCTGGAAGTGAGGCCAGCAGGGAGTGCTTACCCTGGGGTCTGAATGTGGATCCCAAAGCCCCAGTGCAGTGATAGGAACACCGTGCTGTCCTATGGATGAGATGTAAAACTGAGGCCCTGACTCTCTGTGGTCTTAAAAGATCTCTGCGTATCTTTCGTAAAGAGCAGGGTGTATCCTGATGCCCGGGCTAAATTATCCTCCATGGCCTAGTCATTCTGGCCCCCTAATCATCCCCTGTCTCTATTTGGCTATCTCTCTCACCATTTCACCACCTAATAGATAATGTGTGTTGAGCATACAGGCACAAAAATGGCTGCTGTTGTATCATCAGGTGGATGCTACAGATTAGTGGTGGTTGAACTGGCTCCCCATTCACTTTGAAAAGCACTTTAAGTAGTGAGAAAAGTGCTATATAAATGTAAATAATAATAATTATTATTATTATTAAGGTACTATAGACATACAGTATATACAGTACTTGTCCCTCAGTTGATGAACAGACAGTGACCGAAAGAGTAGATGTAGCAAAATGTAAAATGTTATTTATAATTTTATTTTTTTTTTGTTATGAACTTCCCCAAAAGAGTTGATCCCTGTAAATAGTAAATAGTATACCAACAATATAATCTGTTGTAGTACGGGCGTTAATTAGCGTCACACCTCACAACCTGCATGCACCACGTTTTTGGCTCTAACGCCAGAAGCGCGGTGGACGCTGTAGGGGTAGGTTGTGGTTTCAGTTTCTTTCCTGATTTTTTTATTTCATTTACTTTGTGTTAATAATTTATAATCGATTTCATTTATTATTTAATAGGCAGAGGGGAGAAGATGTTAATGTGATGCTCTGTCTATTTCTTTACTTTTGTTTTGAAAAGGTATGCTATATATATTTTTTTTTTCTTTTGTTTTCATTTGTTAAGAATATATAATTATAAAATTAGGATTTTTTTTGTATAAAGTCTATGTGTATTGTAAATAGTTCTCTTTGGAAAATTGGATTCATTTTTTTGTAAATAGTTTTATATGTAATGTGCTTGTATAAGTAAAAACACGAGAAGCACGGTGGACGCTGTAGGGGCAGAGGGGAGAAGATGTTAATATGACGCTCTGTCTATTTCTTTACTTTTGTTTTGAAAAGATTTTCTGGAAGAGGAAAATAAAAGCGCGTGTTTTAAACCAACGTGCCTATGTGACAATCATTTACACAACGCAGGGAAAGGCAGATTGCAGTCAGTTACATAGACACTCTCTAGCATACTAGTAGCAGGTCTGCAATCTACATGTTTAAAGGCCTTAAATGATATGATGAGGAGAAATTATTAAATAATCTTTGGGTATAATATAAAATATCAGGTGTTTTGAAAGAGGGTTGGTTTTGTCAGGCAGCCAGAGAGAAGACAGTGGCTTAATTGAAGTAAGTATGAAACTCGAGAAGGAGGACACAAACATCAAGTAGCAGCTGTGATCAGATCTGTATCCTCCAGGATTGCAAAAATTATGTTTCTGTAAATGAGAAACATGAAATCATTTAATTTGGGGAAATGGGCAGATAGTTTTATCTTCCAGGAGTTCCATGAGAAGCTTACTAGCAGTGCATACTTATTGCAGATCCATTGGAGTGATACATTGTACTTGCTGCACAGAGTAGAAACATAGTATGATTAGATAAGTAGTGCTTCATCATAGTAATGACCACCAGGTAAAACCAATAGGCCTCAGTGTTCAGTTCAAGCTATAACAGGTTTTGTAATTGTAAGAGGACCATTCCAGTGCTAATCTGACATAATAAGAGGAGAGTGATGTCTTCTAGGGCAAAAACCCAATACACAAAGCATGTTAAGATCATTCAATGGTTTAAAGAACATGAATGTGAAATATGCCATGGCATTGGTAGTCAGCTGATTTATACACAGTTCAGAATCTGTAGTGGAACCTTCAACAGCTAACATCTTGTATGGCAGCCATAGTGTCATGCTTCTACCTATTTTGATTGTTTTTGTGTTTTTACAATTTCTGGAAATCCAAACAGGATCCCTTTCTCAAGAGACGAACTTCTGACAATTAGACACATGGTTTCATCTGACATGTGTATAGATTTTTTCATAGATTACTGACAGTTTAGACAAGTGGCACTGCAGCTCTATTGTGGGTCATTGTTTGTTATGCTTGACAACTGGATGGCAAGTTCGTAAACTTTAATTGTGCAGAATAGTAATTCCTTGAGGTAGCTAGGGAGAAAATGAGAGGAAAAGGTTAAAGATGTTGGTGACGATTCTGTAAAAGACAATGAGAGTGTTAAGGCAGTGCAGGGGTCAAATTAAAATGGTTGAACCCCTGGCAAATCTGATAAGGTATTTAGCCATTCCAAAGAAAAGGCAGTGCTCACTGACATTTAAAAGCCATTCATGAAGTACTGCATTGTACCATAAAAGTTTCAAGACACTGACAGAGAAAAAAGTAGCAGCTACTTACAGCTATGTTTGTAAAAAAGAAAAACTCTGCAAACCCTTAATACACTTCATCAAGGCTGCAATCAATATCCCATACTCCTTTTCTCTGCATTATTTTCTATTCATTTTTTGTTATATTATTCTATTATTTATTAATCGCTGCAGCATATAGCATTGCATTCTTAAAACTAGCCATTCATTAATGCTTTAGTAGATTTATTTGTTCATTAAATAAATTAGCTGTAGCCTGTCACAGTATTTCTCACAAAAAGGAAAGTTTTATTGTACTTATTGAACGGTTTGAATGCTTCTGATTATCAAACCATATTAAAATAGAATAACTCAACAATAAGTAGATACCACAAATACGAGGTATAATGTATGTGTGTCTATACCCCTGAGCCTCCTGCAACACTAATAAATATAAGTCTTTGAGGCAACCTTTGTGCTGCCTATTCCCTTAAAGGGATAATATTGCCCCCTAACAGATGGGCAGGAGAGCTCTGGACCCTTACTCAATTAGTGGGTAATGTGTGCCACCATACAGCCAAGAGGTTCTTAAATTACTCTCAGGAAAAGAACAGGTGCTTGAAAATCTGTTGTGATGTACTGTATCTCCTGTAGCATCTCCATTGAAAACCTTCTGGGTTTCTCATTTGTGTCGGTCCCCATGCTTCTTCTCTTTCTTGGAAACCTAACATACAAACACACACATATTACCCACTTCTTTCCCACAGGAGTCCCTGTGATCCCAGATGGACATATGCACAACCACTACAGCTGCCACAATGGTTGTTTTATTGTGTTAACATATCAACTCTCCTCACAGGTGGCACAGTGGTAGTGCTGCTGCTTTGCAGTAAGGAGACTGTGGAAGATTGTGGGTTCGCTTCCTGGTTCCTCCCTGTGTGGATAGCGCTTTGAATACTGAGAAAAGCGCTATATAAATGTAATGAATTAATTATTATTATTAACTGTGACATGAACTTACCATGAAATGTACCAACTAACATCTTAGGCTCTTTTCATAACAGGCAACAGGGCGAAATATTAGCTGTACCATTTTACCTGTCTCACTGTCTGAATTGTCTTTTTCAAACCTAGAGACATCAATGGCACTGGGGTTGTCTTTACTTCAACCCATTACCCGCAATAGAGGGCTTCACAAGAGCATCCCCTCGTGCCCTTAAGGGACAGCTGCTAGACTACAAATAGACAATCTAGCTTCTCACTCACTAGTAACAATTAGGCAGAGACACTGACTTTAGGCTTTTACTTAAAAATTAAATTTATTTGCATGGAACCGATAATAGCAAATATAAGCAATACAAAGAATCACACAACCTATATGGGCAGCAACTGAACTAAAATCTTAATTTTAAAACAAGAGTTGAGAGAATGAGCTATTTTTGAAAAATGTCTTCCCTTCCTGCACACACTAAACACCTGGCTTACTTTTTATCATCTATGTCTGCAAACCACACCATTACTCTTTTCAGTTTCTAAAAAGAAAAATGTTACACAATCATTATCACTGACTCAAGGTCCGTCCTCCCCCCTCACAGTAATCAAAAGCTGCACTTACTAACAAAGAAAAATATTTTGAGACTTGCTTGCCTTTCAGCTTTCCCAGAATACACTGCACTCCTGTTCAGTTTGCAAAACTTTGAAGCTTAAGTCCTATCACCTGAAATTTGACCGCTGAAAAGATTAAAATATATCCCATACAACAGCTTTCTCCTCTCAATATAGATTTATTTAGAGACTTCCAAGTCCCCTGATTGTATGTTGAGTATGTCAGTATGTATGTATGCTTTCATTTTGATCAAAGCTATGCAAAGCACTATAAGACAGGAACCATATGTTTTAAGTTTCTGTTAAAGTGTATTAAATATAAGCCTTGAAGTAATAGATTTTGCAGAAGATACTAGGAAACAAAAATGTTCAATTGTTGAGTTGTCATTGTTTAAAGCCATGGTACTTAGTGACCTTGTGCAATATTGGCTCATATGAAAATTCATTTTATTTTAAAAGTCATCACTTTTTAAAAATTAAAGCAATCAATAAGTAGATCAAAACTTTTACAAATATATGTGGCTATTAATCTTGTGGTTGGTATTGTAATGGCTTTTCCTAGTGATATTTGTCTTAAATTAAAGCAGGGACTGCAAAAAAAAAACTGTCAGGGATTCCAGAGTTTTAAACGGTGTCATAGCCTTGTTTAGCTGTAATTATGCTAGCAAAATTATCCAAGACACTTGGACCAGAACCAAAACATTGGGATAAATATGTTTTCGGGAATGGAAAACAAAACACAACAAAATTATTATGAGCAGCCTTTAAATCAAAAAAAAATGGAAACTGTCAACAACAGTAGCGCTGCTTCAGGCCTAAGGATGATGGTGTAAAATATTGCTTTCAAATTAGCCAAAAAGAAAGGTTCATATATGTAAATATAAAATAAGTAAATGATCAAATATATTCAAAGTTAAGTTAGCAATTCTTCTTGTTGCATGTACATTTGTACATTCTTTTTTAAACTTCATTATTATGGTAACAACCGCAGTGACAGCCACAGCAAAAACAAACACCAACTGCAAAAAAAATTTAAATCCTAACAGTATATGGGCAACTGTTATTTATATCAAAATTCTGAGCAGGCACGCTATATAAATGAAGGCATCAGCACCACCCTCTTTCCTCAGTCTAGCATGGATTAAAGGTTGGGTGTGGAAATCCTTGACGGTGAGCCATAAAAGCAGCCATGAAAAGGTGCACAAATCCTTATGAGTCGCATGCGATGGCACTGTACTCTTCTATATTATTATTATTATTAACATTTTTACCTTTTTTTTTAACATGTGGTGTCGCCTCAAAGCATGAAGTGCTCATGACAATGTTATGTTAGTCCTGCTTGCCTGAGGGATCTGAAGGCAATGGTCACTATAGGGCCCTATAGGGACCTCCATTTCTATCACTTGTACTGTATATACTATGCATATAGTACGGTTAAACACAAGTAATAAAGAAAATAGGTCCTACAATCCTATAGCACTGACAGAGAGATTCTGCCCTCCTGTCTTTTAACGGGGAACCTGTATACCCAACAATACTCCAGTCTTTTGTTGAGACAATCTGGACAAACATGGTAATTCACCTTTACTCATTTTATCAATATTTAGCCTTTGAAAGCCATTCTTAAGCAACATACCTTCAGTATGTCCTTTTCTGTACTTTTCTTTTTAAATACAGGTAAAATTCTGTTACAACGAATATCTTTACAACGAAATTTTCATTACAATGAAGTATTTTTATGGTCCTGACAGTTTCCCCATATGACACGAGTCTATAGAAATCTCGCTATTCAGCAGATACTTTCATTACAACAAACTGACCTTAAAATGCGTGAATGAATCATCCACAGAGCAGTTAGTTCTGTGGTCGCAGCTCAGCTGTGCACAACGATCCCCAAACAGAAACATTGTAAATAAAATGTCTTTCTTCGGACTTTCTTTCTGTTTTTTTTTTTCTGTTTTTGTTTTCGGTGGTTTTCAGTGATACCTTTTCCTTATTGCTCGTCAACATTTGAACAACATCAATTGGAATTTAACTCATTGTCACCCTCCTATAGAAATGGCAGACACGAAAAAACGATAACAGTTCATATTAGAATAAAAAACTTTACATTTTTGCAGTTCTCGATTGCAGCAAAAAGAAAAAAGATGTTTCCAGTGAATTCGGAATTTCGCCATCGACACTGTCAACTTTCTTGAAAGACCGAGCAAAAAAAGAAGAAATCTCAGGTTGCAAGTGTATGCGAACTGCTGCATTTGAAGATGCCGAAAAAGCAGTTTTTATGTGGTTCAGTGATGCTCGTTCAAGAAACATTCCTATTAATGCGGCACTCATTCAAGAAAATGTGACGTTTCTAAACTCTTTTGGGACCTCCCACAACTGGACAACATGTCAAAGAGCATCCTGAAGTGCGATCATTGCGTCTGTGGAAGACTGTTTATCCACTGCCGGAGTAACAGCAGGCTCACAGCTCTGATGCGGCTCGGCACTGAAGCAAACAGTAAGGACCTTGATGGGTGATGCAAGATACATTGTAAATGCAGAGAACAGGACTACTTGGCCACTAACCTGGCAATGACCCTGCCTGACTGTGCTGTGTCTGTGTATAGGAGAGTGGCAGATCACACTACAATAAATAACCATGCTATTCCTGTTTCAAGCTGAATAAAGCTGGTTTTGATAAAGTACTGAGACTTAGCCTCGTGTTTTGGGGTGTAAGACAGGGACTTATAGTGTGCCCACAATCTTTTAGGATTCGCTTCTGTGGCGCTTCACTGCAGCGCTGCGAGCCTGCTGTTGCCCTGCCCCGGCAACGGACAAACAATCTTCAACAGAAGCGGCAATTGCGCTTCAGGACGCACTTCAGCGTGTCATTCCAGTTGGGTGCGGGGTCTAAAAGGGTTCAGAAACCTCACAATATGCAGAAGAAGAAAAGGATGATTCGGCTTCTGACTGATAACTGTGCTGCCCACAACATGCTTCCGCATTTAGATAATGTTTGCGTTGAATTCCTCCCACCCAATTGCACAGCAGTGCTTCAGCCATTGGGTATCTGTATCATTTGCACCCTGAAAGTGTATTATCGCAAGGAAATGCTGAGAAAAATTTTCATTAGCATAACTTGTAGACAGTAGAAGATTAAAATTAACGCGAAAGAAATGATTGCAAACGCCTGGACGCAAGTTAAAGAAAGCACTATAGTGACAAACACAGAATCTCATTACAATGAAATTTTCATTACAACAAAATATTTTTAGGCCCCTGGCAGTTCGTTTATAACGCAAGTTTACCTATATATTTAAAATATAGTAATATATACCACTAACTGAAGAGTCAGGCATTGCCTGGGTAGGTTTATTGAATAAGCTAAAGAAAGGAAGCAAAGGTTTATGTTTTTTTTTTAATTGCTGACCCTGTTGTTATTGTTAGATATCTCATCTGTCATCCACTCACATCCGTCATCCACATTGCCTCTCTTTCAATGTCTCTGCTCTTGTGAGTTGGGAATTTGTTCTTTTTGGGTGTGATTAGTTTCCAAAATTGCTGGGTTATAACCATGAATATTGTCATGTCTGACTTGTCCTCTTAGTTTAAGATTGACAGTTCATTGTACTAAAATGATGAATAAAAGCCGACGAAGCAGGATGTAAGCATCAACCTTTTGATTCTAGTTTGGGTCGCCCTGTACTTCCACTCATGATGAAGTCTCACCGAACAACCCCCTGCAGAAGCACACGATACTCCTTGGTATAATACAGTGGACAGAAGTAGCTTGCAGTGTTGCCTGGGTAAGGAGTGTTAAGCTCTGGTCAATTCTTCAGTCAGTTGAGATGTTTCACTTGCTCTGAGCCAGCAGGCAGCATAAATGGGCAGACTGTAGCACACAGGAAAAAAAAGCACTGGGACCCACAGGGTCAAAATTTTGGGTTCCAAAGTAGTCTATCTTGTCTGTGTGGTCCTCATGAGCAACTATGCAAAATTTAGACCAGATCAATCAAAGGGTGTACGATTGTATAAGGGGACATACAGTCAAGACAGACATAGTAAATTATATACACACTTCATGATGTGACTATTTTTAAATAATATTTACATTTTTTTCTCGCTCAGTGCCATAAAATAGTACTGTGACAATACGTACGTATAAAAATATATTAAAGTCAAGCTAATGTTTTTAACTTAGTCATATTAACATTTAGCGTTTGGTTCCCAAAGACAGTGATTAAATTGCTTTATGTAAGAGAATGTGCAGGTGAATAAAGAAACATACTGTATCTAATTGCTCTGTGACACATGGGGCAGACAAATACAATAAATATTTCAGTCAACCAATACACTAATTTATTTCTGGGCTCTGTAATGTGAAAAACTGAAAAAATGTATAATGCATATTTCTTTCTATATATCCTGTAGTCTTTCAAGAATAATTAAACCAGTAACAGTGCAAAGAAAATTTTGAGAGAATAAATCTATAGCCGACATCATTTTCTAAAACTATTTTAGTTAAACTGGGTTGAGATTGATGAAAGGACATCCAATGCACACCCTGACATGTGACAATTTATAGCAACCTGAGTCTAGAAGAAACTGCGAAAAGATAAAAAAGAAAGCTATCCATAAATATTTTCAAGCATTTCACCGAGGGGCTTTTCACTGTCATGGAAATTAACAAGTTGTACAATATCAAAAGTCAAATTTCTCAGAATCTACAAGGAAAAGTACAATTATTATTCCATTTTTCACCAAATGCATAAGTCAGTGTTTCTCAACCTTTTTCCATGTGTGCCCCATTTTTTCATATTAGCTTTTGTGGCAGCCCCCGTAAAGTTTTTATGCATATTTTCAGATGTTTGATTATATTGAGATCCACCCTACAACACAAACTTTTAATTTGGGAATGCACTATTGGCAGAAGTGTTCAAATCTGGATCAAACTGGGGCTTTGCTAATATTTTTTATCATCAAAATATACAGTCACACATGTGACACATTATTAAAGTCCATGTGATAAAATATATGTAAAATTCAAACATTTCTTCGGTTTTCATTAAATTTCATGAAAGTTTTTAGTAATTTTAATAATTCCACATTTTAAATTATTACATTTTATAATAATAAAAATTAAATTACAAATATTATAAATACTCATAAGAATACTATCACTTCTTATTTCTAAAAACAATAACTGACATATTAGTGATTACAGAAGTTACATATAACGGTAAGAGAGAGGAATGAACTTGAATTTTGATGTTTGCTTACGGGCGGACAGGCCTCTCTATACACGTGTCTAGATGAGTCTTGAAATGACGCCACTAATTGTAGCAGCCATTGATTTGATTGAATCGACACGCAGAGAGTCGCCAACTGGTGCCTTTCTCTTTATTCACATCTCAAACTTTACATTCTTTATTACCATTTTTATACCACTATAAGCACGGTGAAAACTATAAACAAAAAATATAAACCTACATTTTTTAACATTTTCCAAAGAAACAGAATAAATGATCCACTGGGGAACAATTTTGAACAAATTTTTGTTGACTTCAATTTTTAAGCTTATTTACACTATAATAGGTATGCTGATTCTGAAAGAGCAGTTAGTTTTCTTTTATCATGTCAGGTTTTTTCTCTGCCGCTTATATTAGTGCGGTTACTGTAGTGTGGATTTGTATAGGCTATTCATTTACACGCAAGACAGTGTGGTCAGAGGTTGTATGCTGCTCTACGTAGTGAATAAGCGAAATCAATTTTTCTACTTGCACACATATTTCCTTTCTTTCAGATCATGTCTGGCTCTGCTGTTTCTCGTCATAAGTGCCTAAACAACCCCGATTCATTTTGTTATATCTGTGGCAGTTTCACCATTCCCAGTCAAAGGGCAAACATCAGCATATTTGTAGAGCAAGCCTATTTGGCATATTTAAACTTGGTGATCAAGATAAGTATTGGGCCCCTCATAAGGTGTGCAAACAGTGTGTTGAGGGTTTACGGATGTGGACAAAGGGAACACGTGATAAGGTGCCATTTGGTAAACCTATGGTTTGGCGAGAGCCAGGAGATTATTTCAGTGACTGTTACTTTTGTTTAGTGAAAACTTCAGTATATAACAAGAAAAATAAATGTAACATAGAGTATCCTAGTCTACCATCGGCTCATTCAGATGAAATCCCTGTGCTGCTTTTCGTTACACTACCCTCTCTTGAAGAACATGATTATGGTGATGAACTAGGTGACAACAATGATGAAGAGTTTGAAATTGAAGAGGACTCTGTTCGTAAGGGATTTGATCAGCATGAGTTGAGTGATTTGACACGTGATTTGGGACTATCAAAGAAGGCTTCAGAACTCCTAGCATCAAGACTGCGTGAGAAAAACTTACTTGAAAAAGGAATGAAAGTATCATATTTTCGAACCATAGAAATTGCATTTCTGCAGTACTTTAGAACTGACAGTGGCTTTGTGTATTGCCATAACATACCTGGTTTAATGGAGGAATTGGGAATTCCAATCTATAACTCAACTGAATGCCGACTATTCATTGATAGCTCAAAGCGGAGCTTAAAGTGTGTCCTCTTTCACAATGGCAATATATTTGGGTCAGTCCCAACTGGCCATTCAGTTTCTCTTTGTGAAGAATATGCAGACTTAAAGAGAGTCATTGAATTGTTGCAATATCACCAACATAATTGGGTCATCTGTGTTGACCTTAAAATGGTATGCTTCCTTCTTGGTCAGCAATGCGGATACACCAAGTATCCCTGCTATCTGTGCATGTGGGACAGCAGAGCTCGTGAGAGGCATTGGGTGGAAAGGAATTGGCCTCCAAGATCTGTCCTGAAACCAGGTGATCCAAACATTCTACATGAGCCACTTGTTGGTAGAAAGAATATTATATTCCCGCCTCTGCACATGAAACTGGGTCTGATGAAGCAGTTCGTTAAAGCTTTGCCAACTGAAGGAGACTGTTTCAAGTACCTCATTTTGGCATTTCCTAGACTGTCATTTGAAAAAATAAAGGCCGGTGTGTTTGATGATCCACTGATTCGGCAGCTCATCAAAGATGAACATTTCATCAGGACAGTGTCAGAAGTCAAAAAGAATGCTTGGTTATCATTTAGAGCTATTGCCAAGGACTTTCTTGGAAACACACAAGCAAATAATTACACGGAAATTGTCCAGAAACTCTTGGAGAGCTACAAAATGCTTGGTTGCAATATGAGCATCAAGGTGCATTTTCTGCATAGCCACCTTTCTAACTTCACGGAAAACCTTGGTGCAGATAGTGATGAGCAAGGTGAATGATTCCATCAAGATTTGAAGGTCATGGAAGGACGGTAGATGGGATGTACATATGATGGCTGACTATTGTTGGAGCATCCGGCGGGATTGTAACACTGAACAATCCAGGAAAACTTATAAGCGTAAATTTTTACCTTACCCGCTTACCACTTACCCGATTCACTTTCAAATGTTTTACTGTAAAAAAAATGTCATAGAGTAACAATAAATCCTTTGTATTAACAAAAGAAATTTAAATAAACAGTACATTCAAGTTATTATTTCATTATTTTTTCATTGTATGTAAAATCTGTATGTTTTTTGACAAAAATGTAGGGCATCGTAAAAACTGTATCGTAAAAACTGGAGGTGATAGCAAAAAACTGGGGTCATTTCTGGATTCACCACCCAGAAATTTGTAAAAAACAAGTGTAAGATCTAACTCAACAAAAAATGCGTTCCCATAATCAATTGTGTACCTCACACCATTTACCAAGGGTGCAATAATTTTAAAGATTACCATTTTAGAGATCAGCGTTTGTCTTCTGCTATTTCCTTGACCCTCTGCAGTTTGCATATCAGGAGAAGGTGGGAGCAGAGGATGCCATCATCTATATGCTACACCGATCCCTCTCTCACTTGGACAGAGGCAGTGGTGCTGTAAGAATTATGTTTCTGGACTTCTCTAGCGCCTTCAACACAATCCAACCTCTGCTCCTTAGGGACAAGCTGACAGAGATGGGATTAGATTCATACCTAGTGGCATGGATCGTGGACTATCTTAAAGACAGACCTCAGTATGTGCGTCTTGGGAACTGCACGTCTGACATTGTGGTCAGCAGCACAGGAGCGCCACAGGGGACTGTACTTTCTCCGGTCCTGTTCAGCCTATATACATCGGACTTCCAACACAACTCGGAGTCCTGCCATGTGCAAAAGTTCGCTGATGACACTGCTATTGTGGGCTGCATCAGGAATGGGCTGGAGGAGGAGTATAGGGACCTAATCAATGACTTTGTTAAATGGTGCGACTCAAACCACCTACACCTGAACACCAGCAAAACCAAAGAGCTGGTGGTGGATTTTAGGAGGCCCAGACCCCTCATAGACCCAGTGATCATCAAAGGTGACTGTGTGCAGATGGTGTAGACCTATAAATATCTGGGAGTGCAGCTGGATGATAAATTAGACTGGACTGCCAATACTGATGCGCTGTGCAAGAAAGGACAGAGCCGGTTATACTACCTTAGAAGGCTGGCGTCCTTCAACATCTGCAATAAGATGCTGCAGATGTTCTATCAGACAGTTGTGGCGAGCACCCTCTTCTACGCAGTGGTGTGCTGGGGAGGCAGCATTAAGAGGAAAGACGCCTCACGTCTGGACAAACTGGTGAGGAAGGCAAGCTCTATTGTTGGCATGGAGCTGGACAGTTTAACATCTGTGGCAGAGCGAAGGGCGCTCAGCAGGCTCCTATCAATTATGGAGAATCCACTGCATCCACTTAATAGTATCATCTCCAGACAGAGGAGCAGCTTCAGCGACAGACTGCTGTCACTGTCCTGCTCCACTGACAGATTGAGGAGATCGTTCCTCCCCCAAACTATGCGACTCTTTAATTCCATCCAGGGGGGTAAACGTTAACATTTAACATTATACA
Source organism: Erpetoichthys calabaricus (assembly GCF_900747795.2). Taxonomy (NCBI): domain Eukaryota; kingdom Metazoa; phylum Chordata; class Cladistia; order Polypteriformes; family Polypteridae; genus Erpetoichthys; species Erpetoichthys calabaricus. The sequence goes on along the minus strand of NC_041409.2, from coordinate 16,834,699 downwards.
TAGTTATTGTCTGTTTTTTTCTGTTTTTTTCACCTACATTATTATCATTCTTTAATTTAATATTATTTATTGTATCAGTATACTGCTGCTGAAGAATGTGAATTTCCCATTGGGATTAATAGAGTATCTATCTATCTATCTATCTATCTATCTATCTATCTATCTATCTATCTATCTATCTATCTATCTATCTATCTATCTATCTATCTATCTATCTATTTCCTCACAGTTTCTCCACACTTCCGGTATTCTACGTCATTACATCCCCTAAGTGCGGAATGATTTTGTCGTCTAGTGACGGGAGGTCCAGGTCTTTTTAAAGATTTGGCTCTTTTGGCTCGGCTTCCTTAGAAGAACTGGCTCTTATATCTCCCACATGGCACATCATTTAGTATCATCACTCAGAGCCTTCTACGTATCTTGGCCTAATTTAGCAATTACGAATGGTTTTTGTGTTGGTAAGCAATTTTTTATGAAGTGTTTTCATAAAAGCCTTGTTTTATGCATTTTTTCATTACACAAAAAATACACAGTTACTATTGTTTAACATTTTAATCAAACCGTTAAATGAACAACTGAACACAGAACCACAGCAAATAAAGGTCAAAGTCTTAACATTATGACACTTTAAATAAAAGTCTTTAGTGCAGGTTGACATTCAGAAATACCAGATGCCTCAGTTTGGATGGGCTGATGCTGTGGCAACCATGCTTTTCTGGAAAAACTCTACAATAGCCTTCACCTTGTCCACAGTTGGTTTCACCACCCTCAGCGCATCTTTAATCATCAGGTTTATTGTGTGCACAAGACTTGGGTGGTGGGTCCACTGTAAAAGTTTTACGGTTTTTGTTATGTTTGCTGCATTATCAGTAACACAGTAACACTCAAAACTCTTAGTAGCTCCTCTGCCAGGTTTTCTGCAGTATGTTTCTCGGCAAACAGTTAAGAAGGCCGGATGTCATCTTAAAGTTTTCAACAAAGTGACAAATGATGGACATGTATGAGCAGGTCGTTCGGGTTGTCTAGCAGTCAGTCGTCAGGCAAACTGCTGAAGCTTTTTTGATCCTGTCTTGCCACAATGCACACTCTGTGTTATATAGTTGTGGAATAATTGTTTGGGACAAGGTTCTTCTACTGGGGAGAACATACATAGGGTTTAAGGCCTAGACAAAAGTTTTAAATCCTTTGTCCTCCACAATGGAATATGGCTGAAATTCACTGGCTATCATTTTAGCCAGCTTCTCATCGTCACTTCTCTGTTTGGCTGGGGTCATTTGTTTTGGAATAAATGTGCTTATTTTGGTTTGAGTGGCAGAAGGTTTTGATATACATGCAGTTTTTGGCAAAACAGTGGATGCTGCAACAGAAGAAGTTGGCTCAAAACAGGACACTTTTCCAGGGTCAGTGGGTGGCAGCTGGAGGAGAGCGGTTCTTAGATATCTGTGCAGGTTTGTTGTTGACCCTGCTCTGACGGATATTTTCATTTTCAAGTTCTTCACTCAGCTTTACAGTCTGCAATATTATTGAAATGCAGCTAGATGCTGCTTCTTTTTTGGTATTTCGCTCATTTCTTCACTTTTTTCCGATGCATTTGCTTGCATTTAGATCCGGCTCCTCGCCTCTCTGTTGCGCTGTGTACCTGGCTTATACCACTACACTCGCTGTCTTCAGAGCGTCTGACCCCCCTTCCTTCTTTCACATAATGGTATAATCCTAGTCTGTCTTTGCATGTGATTGGCCGCATGGTGTGCCCATCAAAATAAAGTCCCGCAACTGCCTGCATGGGTTCTCTGCAGCTAAAGATTCGGCTCTCCCTGACGGGAGTCAGCTCTTTTCGTTAACTGCAAAGAATCGGCTTTTATCGGTGGCTCGTTCGCGAACACTACATTACTGTTGCGGTCATTTAGTCGACATACTCTGTGTGATTTTTCTACCATAAACAGTTGCTATAAATGAGTTTGTTTCAATAAATAGCTTCTACTTCGATTTCCATTTTTTTTCGTGCCCCCTACACTGGCATAAGTATAAAATGCAGTGTAACACTTGGAACATAATTGTTTTTTTCAAGCAAGACATACAGTATATCAGAACATGTTAATGATAAATTATTTCTTGTTATGATATTAAATTAGAAAGGAAGGATATTTAGCTTTAATAACATGGCTCCATTATCTCCAAAATGAGTAGTGGAACTAAGGGAAACATAGGTCATGAGTAAGTCCTTCTCTTCTTAAGAAATTGAATAAGAAAGCCAAAAGGGAGGCCACAAGAGTATATGAATGATAATAACAAAGTAAGATACGAAAAGAAAGGGTATTAAAGGAGCAATGTCCTTAAGACATCATAGTCACTCCAAAAAGATTAAAAACTAAATTAAACGGTATACCTGGTGGTTGAATATAAATCATATCAAAAATGAAGTCATGGCTTGAGAAAACTATAGTAGATCTAAATCAAATTTGGAATGACCTCCTGGATTACTTCAACATCTTCCTTTCATAATCAATCTTCCACTCACAGAATTACTACTTGAAGAGCACAAATTTTATTCCCTTTAAAAAGCTCCTGACTGCAAGGGATTCATTGATGTGCATATTAATTTATTTTTTCACCTACATGTTTCCCAAAAACAATAATTGCAGCCTGAGGGCCACAATTTGACTTTTTGTGCTAATTTATCTTATAATTTGTCTTACTGTTAAGCATCATCCTTAAAGCAATGGTCACATTGAATGGGTTAGTCAAGAGCTAGAAAAATGTTCTTACGTGTATGGTCAACACCTTTCAGTCAGCTGGAAAGGTATATTGACCTTAGTCAACTTTTCTCGAAATATTCTGCATAATTTGTATATTTCAGTGTCATTCTTTGAATGGTTTATATGGGTATAAACCTCCATTCTTAGTGCAGGTGACTGAAATGCTTTCTATTCCTAGTTTAACTGATTACCTCACAAGGGTATGCAATAATTGCAAACTATAGTCAGGAAGAATCTGTTGATGGCAGGAACCTCTGTGAAAAGGTCTTGCTGATTGTAAGAGGAGATTGTCCCCTGAGTTCAGCACTGGTCGGAAGGTGGGGCTGACTAAACGAGATGTCTCAAGGTTCCATCCAGGGAAAAAAACCTGTATGGGGGTACCTGACATTCTAAAGGGGTGGTGATACGTTTGTGAAAAAGAAGCTGTTGCAAGAGAAACTCTCCTTTCACTTTCAGTCCCACCGTGAAAAACTACAAAAAAATATGAAAACTCAGTACTAAAATGTGGATAATAAAAGCAATTAGATTTTTAATTCCTTAATTGATATTTCATTAACCTATTAATAAACTCCACTTAAAAAAAGTAATATGGTTGTCTTTGACTTTCTCCTATATACAGAACCTTAACATAGGCATTACTCCTGAGGGTAATGTATTTATAAATGTTAATACTGCAGCATCAAAGCCAGATCTGCCAGGCTGCAGGATAGTTTTTACCCCCAAGGTGTCAGACTCCTTAACACCATGCTGCCACCTGGGATACTCCACATGGCCTCAACCACCTCTAAAAACAGAACTTTTATACATGTGAGCCACTTTTCTGTAAAGACGAGTGTGCATGTAGAAAAGAACTGAAAATCTCATACTGACGTTTAAGTATTATGCACACTGCACTTTGACACTCTTTGAAACATTCTGACCTGTCATAGTTTACACGTGTCTTAAACAACTATTATCATACACTGTACATATATTATTTATTTATTACAGTGTCAGACTCCTTAACACCATGCTGCCACCTGGGATACTCCACACGGCCTCAACCACCTCTAAAAACCCGCTGACACACATGAACTTTTATACAGTACATGTGAGCCACTTTCCTGCAAAGATGAGTGTGCAGGTAGAAAAGAACTGAAAATCTCCTACTGACCTTTAAGTATTTTGACAGTTGATATCCTTCTGCTGTGAAACATTCTGACCTGTCACTGTTTACACGTCTTAAACAACTATTATCATACACTGATAATTTCTGTATTATCTATATCTCCATCCATCCATTATCCAACCCGCTATATTCTAACTACAGGGTCACGGGGGTCTGCTGGAGCCAATCCCAGCCAACACAGGGCGCAAGGCAGGAAACAAACCCTGGGCAGGGTGCCAGCCCACCACAGATTATCTATATTTAGTATCTATTATTTATTTATTATAGTACATAGCTATTGACTATATTTATGTATCTATATTGCAAATACCATACACTGCATCAATGTTCATATTGCTTACTACATGCTACTTCTTTATCTTGTCTTTGCACAATGTCTTGTCTTGTTTGTGTTTTAATTTTAAATTTAAATTTTAATTCTATTTTTAATTTATTATTTGCACTTCATGTTGTTACACTGTGGACCCTGAGCTTCGCAATTTCTTCTATCTGTATACTTGTACTGTATATGGTTGAGATGACAATAAAGTTCACTTTGACTTTGATAATGTATATTTTTACATATAATTCACAACATACTTGTGCAGGACTGGCTTCTGCCTTGCATCCAATAACCATGAACTTAGTTATGGGCATTTGAGAATGTCAGGTTATTCAACTGAAATTTGGTGTTTCAAGCTATTTGTCTTTGTCTGATTGCTATCAGTGTTGCCAAGAAGCTCGATTGTCCATTCCTTGTCTAATTGCAATCCTGTAAGGCACAGGTGTCGAACTCCAGTCCTCGAAGGCCGCAGTGGCTGCATGTTTTCATTCTAACCATCTTCTTCATTAATGGGCCGTTTTTACTGCTAATTAACTTCTTTTGCTATAGTTTTAATTAACTTGACTCAGGCCCCTTAATTGTCTCTTTTTCCTTAATTAGTAGCCAAACAATAATGAGACATCAAACAAGCCACCATACGACCAGCTCACGTGTGCCTATCACGAAATATGTGAAAATAAATAAAGGTGAAGGTCTCAGTAAGGTTGATCTCTCAAGTCACCAAAACATTTTGAAAATGTTCTTTGAAAAAATAGAAAAATCAACAGATTTGGAAATGTCTGCTGTGGCAGAATGAGAGCAGCAACAAGCCACTGAATTCAATAACGGGCTTAATTAACGGAAAGAATCAGCTTCTCATTAAGAGACTGTTTGGAGTGAATTTGGTTGGAGTTTGAAATCCCAGTTTAGCTGGTCATCTGTTGGCTCGTTTCATGTCTCATTTCTGTTTGGCTACCATTTAATGAAGAAAGGAATCAATTCAGAGGACTGAATCCTTAAAGACAGGGCTATTAAAATGAAGGGAAAAGGAGTTAATTAGCAGTGAAAACTGGGCACTGATTAGGAAAAGGGTTAGAATGAAACCCTGCAACCACTGCGGCCCTCCAGGCCTGGAGTTCGACACCCCTGCTTTAAGGGCATGAGAGGATGTTCTCGTGAAGCCCTCTATTGGAGGTAAACTGCGTTGCAGTAAAAGACTGTAAATCTAAGACTGCCCTAGTCAGCAAGCAGCCTGCCATTAGACGTCTCTGGGGTTAGATAGATAGATAGATAGATAGATAGATAGATAGATAGATAGATAGATAGATAGATAGATAGATAGATAGATACTTTATTAATCCCAAGGGGAAATTCACATTCTCCAGCAGCAGCATACTGATACAAAAAACAATATTAAATTAAAGATTGATAATAATGCAGGTAATATGTAGGGTATACGGACAGTAAGACAGGTAAGAGGTTACAAGTAACATGTATCAAGCTGTTTTTGACATTTCATCCTTATCCCCCTTTAAGAAAAGAATCGTAAGAGGTTAGTTGATACCTTTTGTGTTAGGTTTACATTATAGGTCATCTGATAACATGGTAACAATAGCAGATCATGTCAAATGACTAACTGATAACTTGGGAGACTTACGAGCCTCATACCATCCATCCATCCATCCATTATCCAACCCGCTATATCCTAACTACAGGGTCACGGGGGTCTGATGGAGCCAATCCCAGCCAACACAGGGCACAAGGCAGGAAACAAACCCTGAGCAGGGTGCCAGCCCACAGCAGAGCCTCAAAGAACAAAACTTAAAGTCTAAGGACATGATATTACTTTAAATGAACAAGATTAGGATATCAGTTGGGACAACTTCCAAAGCAAATTTTCTACGGTCAGCTTCATGTGGGTAATTGCTCAACAGGAGTACAGAAAAGACAGTACAAGGATCAGATGAAAAACATATTACAAATATGGCACAAAGCACACAGAGCTGTAAAAGAAACCTCTCACCGGAGGGTTTAAATTGTGAGGATGGGAGAAGTGAACCACGGTAAATGAAACAACAGAAAATAAGCAGGAACTTGGCAGCAATTGTTCCCTTGGTGGTACACTATTAATGCTTTGTTTGTAATAAAATACATCAGTCTCAATTCTAAGATTCACTGGTAGCTCAAAAGCAGAAGTCATCATAAGACACAAAGGACTTCCAGTGAGAGAAAGAAAATGAATTACTTGTTTATTTCTTTATTTAATTGGCTTGTTCATTTCATCCCAATGAGTACTATTTATGGTAGTGACCACATTATCAACTACTGTTACTTCACTGCTCAGGGAGCTACAGCCAGGTTCCACTGCCACCAAAAAATGAGAACCACTGCATTACAAAAATATGGTGCTATCTAGTGTGAAGAATCATGTCTGTTTACAGTATGCCCAATCTGTGGTCCATGCATTGTTTGAAAGCATGAAGTGATCTTGAACCCTCTTAAGCCAATAAATTTAAACAACTGGTCAACTGGAGCAAATTCTAGCAAGTTTCACATATTTAATGTCTTCTATTCAGTTGAAAAAAGTACATATTTACTGTAGAATAAAGCAAGGACAACCACAGATAACATTCATTCATCATTCATTTTCCACTGATTTTCCAAAGTTGGGGAAACAATCTTACCAGTCAGCCCCATACTGTATGTCCCTTTCCGCAGCCACACTTGTCAACTCATATTGTGGGCTCCCAAGGTATTCCCAAATCACCTGGGAGATATAATCTATCTATCTATCTATCTATCTATCTATCTATCTATCTATCTATCTATCTATCTATCTATCTATCTATCTATCTATCTATCTATCTATCTATCTATCTATCTATCTATCTATCTATCTATCTATCTATCTATCTATCTATCTATCTATCTATCTAATCTTCTCAGCAAGCCCTGGTTCTTCCTGGGTATTTCCACCCAGCTTGTCGTGCCCGTAAAACTTCCACAGAGTGGTGTCCAGGAGGCACAAGTATCTGGTGCCAAAACTACCTCAACTGGCTCCTCGCAATGCAAAGGATTAGTGGCTTTATTCCGAGCCTGTCCTGGCAGTGTGCGCTTCTCACCCTATATCTAACAAAAGCCCAACCACCCTGCAGAGAAATCTCATTTCAGCCCCTTATATGTAATTCTTTCAGTCATTACCCAAAGCTCATGACCATAGCTGAAGGTAGGGGTGTAGATTAACTGGTAAATTGAGAGCTTCACCTTCTGACTCAGTTCCTTCTTCACCACTACAGATCGTTATAATGACCACATAACTCACCATCCCCTTTCCCCTCACCTGTGAAGACCCTGAGGTACTTAACCTCCTTTAATAACTCACATTCCATTCAGAGAGGACATTCCACCTTTTTTCTATTGAAGACCATGGCTTCAGATTTGAAGGTGCTGATCCTCATCCCTGCTGCCTAAAATGGCTTATAAAGGTATTATTGTAGCTTTCAGAATCACTGATAACAGGTGAGGTGAGATCTTCGAACATTGCACACTGTTGAAGTTTGAGTTCGGGCTGAAAGCTTCTCCTGGCACATGGTAGATCTCAAGTAAGATTTAATTACCTTTAAAAATAGAAACTTCTCAAATCAGAATCAACAGTGATAGGAGTCCTGTCTCAGTGTTTACTCAACTCACCTATGGCTGACTTGGTGCTTCTGATTTCGGCTGTGGACTCATTACACTGGGATCTGGAGAGACAGAAGCCGACCCAAAAATGGACCAATTGTCTTGTCTAAACAAACTGAGTCAATTAAATGTTTCCTCCCAGACATGTAAATGCTCTTCATGATTTATGATTTTGGCTCTGATTACATTTAGCGTTACTAAGAAAGTAACATTCATCACAAACACTGACCCTCTTACGATAGGGCCTAGGGCCCCCCTTAAGGAGGTTTCCGAGTGTCATGTTGTAGAGTTTCGATGTCATTCTTCAAGGGGAATTCCTGTAGATCTGTCACTGCTCCTGTGTAAACTGCCTGCCTTGCCTCTTGTTGCTAAATCATTGGCTGTGGACATCCCATTGAACAGCACAGTGTTTCTCTGTAAGGTGTGTTATCCGTTGTCTCAGTATTCAGGAGAATCCATTACGTTTGCATAACACGACAGAGGTGCCTCCTGAGATTAGCATCAGCATTCTTCATAAATCCAAATAGTGATCTGTATAAAATTTAGTTACTACATCAAAATATGCTGGGGCCGCATGCTAATAGCTGAATGATACTGATAAACACTGATTTGAGAGACGCTGCTTATCTCTAGAATTATAAATAACAATGCTAGTAATCCCAGAGTCTTATTCTCTACGATTGATCATCTGCTAAACCCAGGTCACTCAATGGAATGCCTCCAAAATACTTCCAGTGAAACTTGTGAGGCTATTGATGTATTTTTTAATCAAAAAATTAATGATATTAGAAACAATATAGTACATCTCCCCAACATTGATCCTCTTAAGCCCCAGTACTCCATTATAAACAAATTAAATTCTTTCACCAGGATAGATTTACTTGATTTATATAAAATAATTTTTCAACTGAGACCCTCCACCTGTGTCCTTGACCCAATACCAACAAGTTTTTTCAAAGAAGTATCCGGCGTGCTAATGACAGTATTCTTGACATAGTAAACTTGTCATTAGATACGGGGGTCTTCCCAGACTGTCTTAAGAATGCTGTAGTTAAACCTCTGCTCAAGAAAAATAATCTTGACTCCTCTGCTTTTGAAAATTTTAGACCTATCTCTAACTTTCCTTTCTTAAGTAAAATTCTAGGGAGGACAGTCATTATGCAGCTAAATGACCACCTCAATAAACCTGCTATTCTCGATAAGTTTCAGTCGTGTTTCAGAAAAAAATCACAGTACAGAAGCTGCACTCATTAAAGTAGTAAATGACTTGCGGGTAAATGCAGACAGAGGCCGTTTATCTGTTCACATCCTCTTAGAGCTGAGTGCTGCATTTGATACCATTGATCACAATATTCTTAGAAATTGCCTTAGTCAATGGGTGGGCCTCTCTGTCAGTGTCTTAAATTGGTCAGATTATCTCAAGGCATAACATGAGCTACCACAGCTATGCTGGTGACACACAACTGTATTTATCAATAGCGCCTGATGACCCAGACTCTCTTGATTCACTGATACAATGTCTTACTTGTGTTTCTGAATGGATGAATAATAATTTTCTAAAGCTAAATAAAGAGAAAACTGAAATTTTAGTGATTGGCAATAATGGATATAATGAGGTTATTAGAAATAAACTTGATACATTAGGATTAAAAGTCAAGAAGGAGGTAAAGAATTTAGGGGTAACTGTTGACTGTGACCTGAATTTTAAATCGCATATTAATCAGATCACTGGGACAGCATTTTTTCACTTAAGAAACATAGCAAAAGTTAGATCTCTTATATCACTGAAAGATATTGAGAAATTAGTTCAAACTTTTGTTTTCAGTAAATGAGATTACTGTAACTCACTCCTCTCAGGACTACCCAAAAAAGACATAAATCGATTGCAACAAGTGCAGAATGCCGCGGCTAGAATCTTAACTAGGAAAAGAAAATCCAAGCACATTTCTCCAGTTCTGATGTCACTACACTGGTTACCCCTGTCATTCAGAATTGACTTTAAAATACTGCTTATGGTTTAGAAAGCCTTAAATAATCTCGCTCCATCTTATATTTTGGAATGTCTGACACCTTACACTCCCAATCGTAACCTTAGATCTTCAAATGAGTGTCTGCTTAGAATTCCAAGAGCTAAACTTAAAAGAAGTGGTCTGCTGTTATGCACCTACAATCTGGAATAGCTTGCCAATAGGAATTCGCCAGGCTAATACTGTGGAGCACTTTAAAACACTGCTGAAAACACATTACTTTAACATGGCTTTCTCATAGCTTCATTTTAGTTTAATCCTGATGCTCTGTATATTCAATTAATTATCATTATTATTCATGGTGGCTCCAAAATCCGTACTAACCCCTACTTTCTCTTCTGTTCTTTTTCTGTTTTTCTGTGGTGGCGATCTGCGCCAACACCACCTGATCAAAGCACTATGGTGTCCCTACATTGATGGATTAAAGGCCAGAAGTCCACGACACCGTCATCATCAAGTCCTTCCATGAGAACCCCGAACACCATGAGGACTGATTGATGTCAGTTATGTTTGGTAGAATGCCTACAGGGGGCTGGGTGGTCTCGTGGCCTGGAACCCCTGCAGATTTTTTTTTTTTTTTTCTCCAGCTCTCTGGAGTTTTTTTTGTTTTTTCTGTCCTCCCTGGCCATCAGACCATTCTATGTTAATTAGTGTTCTCTTATTTTAATTCTTATTTTGTCTTTTTTTCTCTTACTTCATCATGTAAAGCACTTTGAGCTACATTATTTGTATGAAAATATGCTATATAAATAAATGTTGTTGTTGATTTGAAAACGGTTGTATTTTGCCTTCTAAATTTATTGTCAAGAATCAGTATTTTACATACTATGATGACTGTACTTTCATAAGCTATTACAGCATAAACATTTTGTGCACTTTCTATAAGTCTCTGCTCATACCACAGTATTCATTAATTCCACAAATTCAGTCTTGCAGTTCTTATTCCTCCGGTTTAAGAGAAGGCTAACATATTTTTGACAGATAATCAGGAATATCTTGAACAGATAGCACTGAAGCATTCTCTTTAATGGCAAGTAGCATCTTGATTCCCCAGGCTCACTATGTAGGTGAATAATGGACATTTCATGCTTTCAACTGTATAAAATTGTTAGACCTTCATCATGACTTTTATGTGTAAAATGGTGTAGTGGTGGTGGTGCTGCGCAGTATGGCGGAGGCTGAGTCAGAGAGATAGAGACAGACAGAGCTCAGCTGACATCCCCAGGAAGTGCTCTTCTTAGTTGTGCTTACAGCCTGCCCCGTGTGTACAGATAACGTAGTTCTATTTTAGCTTACGCAAATAACGGAGGCTGCTTCTGGAAAAACATGTTTTCTTGGTGAGCATCTGAGGGCCCAGTAATCACAGTGCAAATCTTTGAACTAAGGTGACTCATGATGTGAATCCACAGAAATACACTTGGTGAAGTGGGCAACTTTTACAATGTGGACGGGTGAAGTTTGGTGGCAGTGCCACACAGTACGAGGGTGGGGGCGTAATTAAGGTGTACTGAGGTGAGTCAACTGCAATGCTAAAGACATGTAGATAAATAGATAAATAAATGTATATACACACACATTATGGTTTGAAGACACTTCAGAATGACTAAAGAGGAATAAAAAATATAAAACGAAAAAAAATAAAACTCCTGACTTGGCAGTCGCTGTACTAGTGAAGCATTATTCAGGCATATTGTGGTTGGTATAAAAGAGCCCCCATAGTGTTTCTTGACACACTTCTGCTGAATCATTCATTGGCTGAAAGTCCTCAGTGTTAGTGTGTCAGAGAGAGGATATGCAGCATTGTTCATTATGGCACTCAGTTTTGTTTTTATTCTCCCCTTTGCTATGACCTCCAGGGGATCCAGAGTGTGTCCCATAACTGAGCCTGCCCTTTTAATTAGCCAACTAGGGCTAATTAATTAGGGCAGAGTGGTGGCTCTGAGGCTAAGGATCTGCGCTGGTATCCCGAAGGTTACCGGTTCGAATCCCTGTCACTGCCAAAAGAGATCCTACTCTGCTGGGCCCTTGAGCAAGGCCCTTAACCTTCAATTGCTCCAGGGGTGCTGTACAATGGCTGATCCTGCGCTCTGACCCCAAGGGGTATGCGAAAACTAACAAATTCCTAATACAAGAAATTGTATAAGGCGAAATAAAGAACAAAAAAAAAAACAAAACAAAAAAACTTTTCTTGGCTTCTCAGGGTTATCTGCCTGCCTGGTCACTTTTTATACAGAATAGCACATCAAACCATCTGTAATCAACAAATCAACATAATGCTCAGATGGATTCATGCAGATTAACACACTGTTGCTCATTTATGCCAATAATTATTTCAAAATAAACAATTACAGGCATATTTTTTTTCAGTACAATGTCTGAAGACACATACCGTATATACTCGTGGGTTAGTTCTCCCACTGATAAGTCGGGACTTATTTTACAGTATCCATCCATCCATCCATCCATTATCCAACCTGCTATATCCTAACACAGGGTCAGGGAGGTCTGCTGGAGCCAATCCCAGCCAGCACCGGGCGTAAGGCAGGAACAAATCCCGGGCAGGACACCCACACACCATGCGCACACTAGGGACAATTTTGGATCGCCAATGCACCTAACCTGCATGTCTTTGGACTGTGGGAGGAAACTGGACCACCCGGAGGAAACCCACGCAGACACAGGGAGAACATGCAAACTCCACGCAGGGAGGTCTCCTCACTGTGAGGCAGCAGCGCTACCACTGTGCCACCGTGCCGCCCTATTTTACAGTATAATTTCTGGTATAAGTTCAATGTGGAAAACTCACGCTATTGGTCCAAGAGATTATGATATGCTAACGCCCACCTGAGAGAGTAACCACGGAGCACACGGCCTTTTTCTTCTCTCTCTATTGTACCTACGTGACCACACAGTAATACAAAAACAATTCAGAAGCAACGTTTGCACTGATTTGTGTTTTTTGTATCTCACACCCTCATACACCTTTATCGTAAGAGCAGCCCTTATTTCCCGATCAGAAGAAAATATGAAGCTTGTTTTAAATTAAACATCGTTGAAGTAGTGAAAGAAACTGGTAACTGTGCTGCTGCAACAAAATTCGATGTGTCTGAGAAACTGGTGCAAGATTGGAGGAGGCAAGAAGATGTAAAAAAAAAATTTAAGTGTCTCATTTTTGAACGGGCATATAAGTCGGAATCCGATTTTATGATCGATTTTTCGGGTTTCAAGACCCAACTTATATGTGAGTATATACGGTATTTCCCATTTTTGAAAAGGAATGCCTTCATCATATTTCCATGCAGTTATCTAATCATCTAATCATGTGGCAGCAGCGCAATGCTTAGAATCATGCAGATATAGGCTAGGAGCTTCAGTTATTGTTCACATCAAACATCAGAATAGGGAAAAAAATGTGACATAGCTGATTTTGATCATGGCATGATTATTGGTGCTACAGGCTGGTTTGAGTATTTCTGTAACTGATGATCTCTTGGGATTATCATGCAGAAAAGTCTCAAATGTTTGCTCAGAATGGTCTGAGAAACAAACAACATCCAGTGATCAGCAGCTCTGCTGAGGGAAACACCTTGTTGATGAGGAGGAGGTCCGAGAAGATCGGCCAGACTGGTTCGAGCTGACAGAAAGGCTACAGTAACTCAGATAACCATTCTGTACGTCTGTGGGGAGAAGAAAAGAATCTCAGAATGCACAACACATCAAAACTTGAGCTGGATTAGCTACAGCAGCAGAATACCAAGAACAGAAAGCTGATGCTACGGTGGGCACAGGCTCAACAAAACTGGATAGGTGAGGATTGGAAAAATGTAGCCTGGGCATGATGAATCTCATGTTCTTCTGAGGCACACAGATGGTAGGAACAGAATTTCTCAACAACAGCATGAATCTATAAACCATCCTGCCGTATGTCAACTATCCAGTCTGGTGGTGGTGGTGCAATGGGTATGAGAAATGTTTCCTTGGCACATTGTGGACCTGTTAATACCAACCAATTATTGTTTGAATGCCACAGCCTATTGGAATATTGTTGCTGACCATGTGCATCCCTTCAAGGCCACAATTTACCAATCTTCTAATGGCTACTTCCAGTATGATAATGCACCATGTCACAAAGCAAAACTCATTGCAAACTGGTCTCATGAAAATGACAATGAGCTCAATGTTCTTCAGTGCCCTTCTCACTCACCGGATTAGAATCTCCTAGAAGACTTTCAGGATGTGGTAGAATGGGAGAATAGCAGATACCAAATCTGCATCCACACATAACAGAATGTCAAAGGAATGTTTCAATCCATTTGGGGAATTCTTGCAATAAAGAACTGAGACTGTTTTGAGAGCAAAATGAGGTCCTACCAAGAATTAGTACACGGTCCTAAGAATTTGCTTAATGAGTGTATTATATAATGTTCAATTTTCGTTTACCATTTTATTCTTAAAAATTAAAAGCAAACCTCTGAAACAGTGACTTAGTCATTCAAATCACTGTTGATGATAATAATTATGGTCCACGAGTATACAGTTCAGCGATTAAATGGGAAAAAAACTAAAGCTGAAATGAATTCAGACTTGAACTGATCGACAAAGGTGACACAAAGGACCTTGAAAATTAGATTCTAACGTAATTCTCCCACATTCTATAGGCATGCTTACTCATTATTTTCGCTTTATTCATCTTCAAGGAACATTTAGTTTTGTCTATTGTTTGTTTCATGAGTTTACTTGTTTATTTGTTATTTAGTTTCAAGTATAATCTGTACAATTGTTCTTGTTTTGCGCTTAAAAGTCACTTTGCCTGTTCTTCTTATTTTCCCTCTTCTTTTCAATCAAAGCCATGGCTGCATGCCTTCCGTGCAAAAGTGAATCATTCAGAACAAAATGCTTTTTTTTTTCCTCTTGCTGTGAAAAATAATTTGCTTCTAAAAATATGTTTTCTTGGTGAGCAATCTGATAAGAATAAAGAAACAAGTACAGTGACTGAAGAAATGAACAAATCAGATTGCTTTGAAAAAAGTTTTAAAAAAATTATGCAGTAGACAGCTCTGTTTAGAAAATATGCTGCAACCTTACTTATCTTAGGAAGTATTAAGTGTGATGTCTGGAGTTAGGTGATAATGAGAGATACAATTTATAGTATTTCTAATTGCAGCTATATAATGCTGACTAGTGTCGTCACCTCACAGTACTCAAGAACAGAACACAGATGTTCTCGGTACTGCACGCTGCTTTTTTTCTTCCACTGTTTAAACATACACTGCTGGTTTTAATTGGCTGATCCCCCCCCCAGGGGTACTGCTACTGGCATGGGACCCTACAAACCCAAAATAACGTCTGTTTATATGGCAGTGGAAAAAAGAAACAAACCCCTAAAAATAACAATTTAGGCCGTCTTTTGCATTTCCTCGCTTTCTTCGTGTGTCACTTTTTTTCTCTCTCCCTTGTTATTTTTAAGGACACTTTTCTACATGTGATTCTTGTCTCTATGCTTTGAGTGTCCTAGACAGTTTCCTTGGTGACTGGGTTTATACTAGCAAAAAAAAATCTATTTTGAATGGTGTAATGACATGAAAACTAATGAGACATGGAAGTGTAAACCCTGCCATATGCGATTAGTTTCACTTTCTTTTATCTGCTCTGAAGTTGGGGATGCAGAAGCTTTAGGCAATTTGTGTGTGAGTGTAAATCCTCTCACTGAACATCCTGCTACTGTTCTGTGCAGCACTCATTTAGGGTTTTCCTACTGATGGCACAATTGCAATATTCTGGAGGCATTCCAGCAGGCACCAGGGGGATTTTAGTTTTAAACCGTGCAAAGAAAAGACAAGCAAGAAAATAACAAAAATCATCTAGCTGTGAAGAAAATCAACAACCAAAACCTAAAGACAAAAAAGAGGGCATTTTATTAATTCTTTACTATCCTGCCAATGTGCTTTGTGAGGAATACTGATCTGCTAGTCAGTCAGTCATTTGTCAACCCTTTATATCCTAACACAGGGTCACAGGGGTCTCCTGGAGCCAATCCCAGCCAGCACAGGGCGCAAGGCAGGAACAAATCCTAGACAGGGCGCCAGCCCACTGCAGGAAACGCACACACCCACACACCAAGCACACACTAGGGACAATTTAGGATCGCCAATGCACCTAACCTGCACGTCTTTGGACTGTGGGAGGAAAGCCACGCGGACACGGGGAGAACATGCAAACTCCACGCAGGGAGGACCTGGGAAGCGAACTACTAGCACTATCACTGTGCCGCCCGGAATACTGATCTGTTAGTCCAAAATTCCAGTGCATACAAAAAAAAACAAACAAACTTATTTGATAGCATACCTAATTCTCCCTAACAAGAAACACACAATGATTAGGTTGTATTTTAAATTAAGAAAAATAATGCACATCTAAGTGCCTCTCTTTGTCCACTCCCTTCCACAAAACAATTTTCTGTCTAGTTTTATACAAACAGAAACTGTGGGCATAATCTGTGTATGTTCAGTGCTGCAATTTTAAATTGCCTCTGTTTTTTTCTTGTCATTATAATAATGTGCCACACAAAGGAAGAATTCAACTCCTGGAAGAACATTCTAATCTGCTTCCTGCCAACACAGTATCAGCACTTGAATGAGATTAATGAAGACACCTGCAATTAGAAAGCAACACTGAAAATAATTTTAGTGTCGGGCAAAATCTATTCTGGTGTTATTCATTCTTTGGCTATGGAAATTATTTCCCAGGAGACTTCTTTTTTTAACTAAATCCCCAGACACAATTTTACCTCCTGAACGGAAGACAAACAGATCGACAGATAGAATGGAGTGTATGTTTGACAAGAGGCTGTGCTAAGGACAAAAAGTTCCCTCCATCTTCAAAGACGGCAGTCATGGAGTCAAGACGAGAATGCAAATTATTTCTTTATTTGTAAAGAGTTATGTATAAATGTCCATGGAGTGAGCAATCAGTTAAATAATTCATGTGCTTTTATACTTTTTCTAATTATCATGACCTCATCTAACGCTTCATGTCATGTGACTCTTAATATGTAGAATTTTATTACCTCCTCCAATCAACCAATGACACCAGTGCTTTCTGACTCATGTTGACTCATTGGTCTGAACATTGCTTCATTAAGAGGGGTGTTCTGCAGATTGTCCTATTGATCTTAGCACTGCTTCATAGGATGGGTGTATGGGCTTTCCCATCAGTTTATTCCCACTTTCTGGAGTGGTGTTTATTACTCATTTACCTCATTCTAACCTTGTAAAATTACGTTGGCAGATTCTCAAAGATGAGGCAGAGACTTCTTGAGCTTCCAGATTTAAATTACATTTAGTGAACCCTTTAGTTATATTCAATCCTTTCCCTTGTGCTTAATAATTTATATATATATTGTGAAAGTTTCCAGCCCAGATCACAGACAGACACAGGACACCCAAGTCCAAAAGCACTCACGTTTATTTTTCACTGTCCTTAGCATAATGCATAGTGCACAAACCCCACAATACTCAGTCCTTTTCCTTCCTTCTCTATCTTCTCTTCTCTTTTACTGCCGTCTTCACTCCTCTCCTGCAAGCTCTGTCCTCCGCCTCCCGACTCCGGCTCCCAAAATGGTGTGAGGCAACCCCTTTTATAGTTCATCTGGATGTGCTTCAGGTGCTCCCTGATGATCTTCCTGTAGCACTTCCTGGTGTGTCGGAAGTGTTGCATGGGCACCTGGAAGCACTCTGGGAGGGCTTAGATTTTCTTCCGGCAGCACTTCTTGGTGTGGTGGAAGTGCTGCATTCAAGAGCTCCGGAATTGTCCAGGCGCCCCCTGGCAGTGGCCACGGGGTTGAGCTACCAAGCTCCATTCCCATGGCCCTGAAGCAATTCAGGGGGGCTGCCCTCTTGTATCCTGGGGAAGATATGTCCTCTCACCCAGTCTTTCCACTCTCCAGCCATGGAGAGGGGCACGGTCCCTGGTGGTGTGCCACAATATATATATATATATATATATATATATATATATATATATATATATATATATATATATATATATATATATATAGTGGACCCTTGACTTACGAACTCAATTCGTTTGCGAGGGCTGGTTGTAACTCAAGTTGGTTGTAAGTCAAGACTATTTTTCCCATAAGAAATAATGGAAATACCCATAATGCGTTCCGAACCTCCCAAATCAACACTTACTTAACCTTTTCATAATAAAAAAGGGTTGTATAATGTGCATAATTTACCAAAACACCAATAATTTTTCTAATGTACTAACCAAAAAGTTATAAAAAGTGCCTAGCCTACCAGAAACAAAAATTTCATACTGTACTCACAATTTAATTAGACATCTTTGGGCTGCAGGAAGGGAGAAGGAGGAGAATGAAATGGAAGGAGGTTATTGGTTGGAAGGAGCCTCCTTATACAAATCTTTTCTTTGTAAAATTGTCGAGATGGTGGATTTCGACATGCTGTACATATTAGTGAGATCGGTCACACGAACACCACTCTCATATTTCCGCACAATTTCCTTCTTCGTTTCGATTGTGATCGCTTTCTTTACCTTCGTTACCTTCTCTTCCTTCCTTAGCAATTATCGGAAAAAAATAATATAAATCACTGCAATGACCGAAATTACATCCACAAACACATGTATCTGGGCTCCGACTGACGCTTACAAATGCTCTCGGCTGTTTGTTTACAATCGCGCAAGCGGATACACGTGACCGCATTCAGGTCGTAACGCAAGATGTTGGTCGTAAATCAAAACAAAAATTTTGGTCGTAAATCAAGTTGTTCGCATGTCAGGCCGGTAGTATATCAAGGGTCGACTGTATATATATATATATATATATATATATATATATATGAAAATGTAAAAATGTAATACTTCATATATATATATATATATATATATATATATATATATATATAAAATACATTTTAAAAGGTTATTATATATTAACTAAATACTCCATAGCTGTCAGTAGAAAGGAATACTCCACAGGCAGGGAAAGAGCGATTTGTCATGCCAGTTTCAGGTGGTAACGTTTTGATTAGGTACTGCAAAAATGCCTCTATTACTCATTTGCTGTTATGTAACAAGACATTAACAAAGGCTTCTTTGTGTCTTCATAACACTTATAATACATCAGCAAACAAGTTATTCACCCTGTGAAGTATGGGAAAGTGACCTGCTGGTAAAGTGAATCATTAGCATGAAGGATTCACAGGCCTAAATATGTAATATCAAGAGAATGTGTCTCTGTTAAGCCCCCTCAGACCATTGCAAAGTGAAGGCTTGTTAGTAGGTCACATTGCAGAAATGAATAAACACTTTACTGCTGCTTTGTAAGTGTTATGAAGACCCAAAGAAGTGTATGTTAAGGTCTTGTTACATAATAGTAAATGAGTAATAGATTAATTTCTGCAGTATGTAAAATAAAGTGTTACTGGTGTAACAAACTTCACTAAGTGGAAGGACAGATAATGAAGAATCACAAGAATCATTACACAGCATACAGACTTGGGCATGTGTATGGGAAATTTAATGTAAGTAATGTAAGATCCTAATACACAGTGTGTGTTGTGATTATTAATGGAGCCTTGACACAAAAAGAGGTTTGGGTCTGCCTCCTGTATACTTGGTAAATGGCTGCAAAATTGAAGAAAAGAGGTTATGAAAAATGGTCTTTACAGATAAGAGTCCAAATCAGAACTGACGTTTGGTACAGACATGGTGGGTTTTAAAGGTGGAGGGAGGAAGTGACGTCTCCAGGGGTGTAACCAGAAGTGACATTCAAGGGCCCACAGTGGAATTTCTCGCTTTTGGTCTGCGAGGAAAAAAAAGAAAGGGTCAGTGCACTTTGCCAACCCCTGGTCAGAGCAGGAATTACCTTCCTGCAAGCCCTTTAGCTGCCTCCAATGCACATGTGTGTGACCGTGTTTAAATGTGAAAGTACACATAGTGAGAAGGACTTTGGAATAGTAAAGGACTTATCACTTTCTGCATCCACACAGCGTGCAGAAATGTCGAAGACGGCTAATAGGATATTAGGTGGTATTGCATGATTTTTAGAGTAAAACTTAAAGGAGGCGTAATATACTGGAAGGACAACAGTTCAAGAATTGGGGGTATCTCCGGTAAACCCTGTTTAATGCAACAAAAGATAAAGGTTAGCACAGATAAACGGCCACTGCCATGATTCAGAGAATGCCTTGTTAACCTGCAATTGCTAAGCGCTTTGAGTAGTGAGAAAAGCGCTTTATAAATGCAAAAAATTATTTAAAAAATTAGAGTACAGGAGCTCTGACTCTCTTGAATGTAGGTCTTAGGATGAATGGCCACTTCGTTTGAGCAATCCGTATATATAGTCATTTTCCCAGAAGAGACTGGTCTTCCATGACTACATGGGAATGAGGTCAGGCATCTTCTTGACTTTGCGGAGAAAAAAGTAGAGGAAGTTCACATGTGTGACAGAGGTTGTACTTGAGTCATATAAGCACCAGTGAGCCCTGACCTGGAGTACTGTGCGTACTTTTGATCTCCATATTACAAACCACTGGAGAAAGTCCAGAGGCGAGCTTCAGGTCTAAGGAGTAGGATCTATGAGGAAAGACTGGAAGAGATGAACTTTTTCAGTTTATGCAGACCAACGTTAAGAGGTGACATGTTGGATCTTTTTAAAATTATGAAAGAAATTAGCATTTTCCCATTCTTTTACCATGAATTCATCAAGAAAACTGACCCAGTCTGGCACTCATGAAAAGGAAAATTTCACACAAACAGTAGGGTTTTTTTTTTTTCAAAGATCCATAGATATTTGGAATAAACCACCTATTGCCACGGCAGAAAGTTGGATTTTAGGAATCTTCTAATCTTGACATTATGTTAATTTGCAGAAGTCAGATGAATAGGATTGGTGAACTTGTTAGGCTAAATGGCATGTTCTCTGAAGGTTGTTCTAATGTTCTAAAATGCAAGATGCTCTTTTCTAAGTTGTGTACACATGCTTTATATGTTGTGATGAGAGAGGTCTGTGGTGGCCCATGTTTTAAGAAAAGCAAAGGATTTAGGCTCAACGGAAAGGCATAGGTGTGCAACAGTGGTAGAGGAGCACTTGGGTGTTGATGAGGAAGGTGGCGAATCTACTTTCACATGCAGCGATTTACAGTTCAGACAATTTCCTCATTTGTGCTCCAAGGTGTGTAATTAGGCTCCTACAGTACATCCACGTCAGCATAACTGGAGCCTGAGGAAGACAGTGAGGACAGATGGAAACGAAACCAAAAGGCAGCATCAGGAGAGAAGGCAATGTGGTCAGAGGCGCTTTTCAACTCTTCACCGCCTCACCTCGCCATGCACTGCTGAAAAGAGGTATTCCTATCAGTCTTTCACCACTAGTTACTGGCTCTTGATGGTCTGTCCCCCTCACATCCAGCTCTGTCATATTCCCAGCGGGATCTCCCTACCTTACCTCCACTCACTCTCCATTCAAAGTTCATTAACAACTCCCAGGCTCAGTGAAAGAATCTTCCTTTTGCAGACTGGGGTTTTCCAGTGTCTCAATCACACAGTTCTTACTTCCTTTCGTATCAAATTTCTCTAAAGCACTAACCTTTCGCAATCCGATCTCTGCAAAAACTAATCTTCTTAAAAATTCATCTCCCCTGCTGCACCTGCCTCTGCACTTTAAAGTGTTTCTGCCCTCAGTGCCCCTACCGGCCCAAGCTGCAGTCTGTTAATTACCCATCATCAGCTCCCTTCCCGCAGTGATTATTCAATTAAAATGGCTGGCATGCCTCAAGCACAAAGTGCACCTCATCAAATTAACTAAAAACAAAGTTAAAAAAAATCAAGTCACTGAACCTGCAGAGGCCTTTGGCACAGACTGCTTCCCATTTATATTCTTAAACGTATTATTTTTTTCTAAAATATACAGAAAAGAGAATGCAAAGTATCAAAGTGCACAACAAAAGACATAAAGCAAACCATACATAATTGTCTTAGTTTGGCTAAACGGGGTCCGTGTACCTGGAAAGATGGTATGCCCACTTGCCCAAAGTACCAAAACACTGCCTCTTGCCTTCCATTCTTGCTTTGTAAAATATTATAACTGAACTGTGTCAATCCTTGATGTGTTTCATTGGGTTAAATCTCTGCAAGAATCTTTGTCAATCTTCTGAACCTCTGTGAACTAGCTCAGAAAACCGACTTTCTATATGCTGATACACCATATTGTCTGTATTCTGTGTGCCTAGAATTAGATAATCACAAATGTGCCATGATTCTTACCAATACTAAACATGTTTATAATCACGGCCTGAGAAGTAGTGTGACATGAGGGACAAGTGAGTGTAATCTCTAATATTTTGTTAGATAGATAGATAGATAGATAGATAGATAGATAGATAGATAGATAGATAGATAGATAGATAGATAGATAGATAGATAGATTGTATCCGGAAAGTATTCACAGCGCATCACATTTTCCACATTTTGTTATGTTACAGCCTTATTCCAAAATGGATTAAATTCATTTTTTTCCTCAGAATTCTACACACAACACCCCATAATGACAATGTGAAAAAAGTTTACTTGAGATTTTTGCAAATTTATTAAAAATAAAAACATTGAGAAAGCACACAGCCTTTGCCGTGAAGCTCGAGATTGAGCTCAGGTGCATCCTGTTTCCCCTAATCATCTGCAGCTTCATTGGAGTCCACCTGTGGTAAATTCAGTTGGTTGGACATGATTTGGAAAGGCACACACCTGTCTATATAAGGTCCCACAGTTGACAGTTCATGTCAGAGCACAAACCAAGCATGAAGTCAAAGGAATTGTCTGTAGACCTCCAAGACAGGATTGTCTCGAGACACAAATCTGGGGAAGGTTACAGAAAAATTTCTGCTGCTTTGAAGGTCCCAATGAGCACAGTAGCCTCCATCATCCGTAAGTGGAAGAAGTTCGAAACCACCAGGACTCTTCCTAGAGCTCGCCGGCCATCTAAACTGAGGGATCGGGGAGAAGGGCCATAGTCAGGGAGGTGACCAAGAACCCAATGATCACTCTGTCAGAGCTCCAGAGGTCCAATGTGGAGAGAGGAGAACCTTCCAGAAGGACAACCATCTCTGCAGCAATCCACCAATCAGGCCTGTATGGTAGAGTGGCCAGACGGAAGCCACTCCTTAGTAAAAGGCACATGGCAGCCTGCCTGGAGTTTGCCAAAAGGCACCTGAAGGACTCTCAGACCATGAGAAAGAAAATTCTCTGGTCTGATGAGACAAAGATTGAACTCTTTGGTGTGAATGCCAGGCGTCACGTCTGGAGGAAACCTGGCACCATCCCTACAGTAAAGCATGGTGGTGGCAGCATCATGCTGTGGGAATGTTTTTCAGCGGCAGGAACTGGGAGACTAGTCAGGATAAAGGGAAAGATGACTGCAGCAATATACAGAGACATCCTGGATGAAAACCTGCTCCAGAGCGCTCTTGATCTCAGACTGGGGTGACGGTTCACCTTTCAGCAGGACAACGACCCTAAACACACAGCCAAAATATCAAAGAAGTGGCTTCAGGACAACTTTGTGAATGTCCTTGGGTGGCCCAGCCAGAGCCCAGACTTGAATCCGATTGAACATCTCTGGAGAGATCTTAAAATGGCCGTGCACCGACGCTTCCCATCCAACCTGATGGAGCTTGAGAGGTGCTGCAAAGAGGAATGGGTGAAACTGGCCAAGGATAGGTGTGTCAAGCTTGTGGCATCATATTCAAAAAGACTTGAGGCTGGAATTGCTGCCAAACGAGCATCGACAAAGTATTGAGCAAAGGCTGTGAATACTTACTTACATGGGATTTCTCAGTTTTTTTATTTTTAATAAATTTGCAAAAATCTCAAGTAAACTTTTTTCACGTTGTCATTATGGGGTGTTGTGTGTAGAATTCTGAGGAAAAAAAATGAATTTAATCCATTTTGGAATAAGGCTGTAACATAACAAAATGTGGAAAAAGTGACGCGCTGTGAATACTTTCCAGATGCACTGTAGACATTTATTTATCTCCGAGGGGAACATGTCTTTTTACAGAAGCTCTTTAAATAAGTAAAAAAATACATAAAAAGGTAGATAAGTCCCAGTAGTGTTTCTTGACACACTTCTGCTGAATAATTCATTGGCTGAAAGTACTCAGAGTTAGTGTGTCAGAGATAGGACGTTTTCACCATTAATTGCAGTTTCAGTTATTGGCTTTTCTTCACCAACAATATTCTTCTACTTCCTTCACCACAGACTTCTAATTTCAGGAAGATTCCAGATGAAAGCCCTTGTCTTGTTCTACATTCCCCTGTGTAGCTCTGCTCCTCTATACTTGCAGTCTTTTGGTCTCTCCATTCACCCTAACAAGAAGTGTGTATTCTGCTACTGCCTGTCCATCTTCTTGCCAAATTTGATAATATATGATATAATTTCTCTTTTCCATACTCCCAAACAGTGGAATACGCTACCTATCTAAAGAGTTCCCAGTCTACTGATGATCATGTATCTATTAAAGACACTCATCTTAGAAAAGCATCTTGGGGTTGGTCTCTTGGTTATCAACAGTGGTACCGACCCCATCAACAAACAAGCTACTTGGATTATGCATCAGGTCTCGTTTTTCTTCCAGCCATGTTAAGCTCACTGTTGTGAGAAGAACAATATTTTCTATTTGATATTTTGTCCCCTGGTGACGGCTAACTTCTGAAATTCCTAGTAAACTCTATAAAGAAATGCCTTGAACATCTAAAAATCTAGTAAAAAAAAAGATCTCACATAATTCCAACAAAATGCATCTAACAGAAAAAAGCACAGAATCTCATAATAGAAAAGAAGTAGGAGTTGCTGTTTATTATGAAAGAAGAACAAAATTAAATCAAGTTAAAAAATGTAAATTGTGCTTTATATTTTGCATCAGGAGTAACACGGTGGTGCAGTGGTTAGAGCTGCTGCACCACAAATCCAGCATGCTGGGTTCAAGAACTTGATTGTGTGGAGCTGCAAGTTCTCTCCATGTCTAAGGGTTTTTGAAATTGATACTCCAAAAATGTCCATGCTGTGTTACTTGCCATCTGAAAATTTTCATGAATGAGCGATAGGATAGATGGATGGCCTGTCCAGATCAGTCGATTCTGTTCCATTAGACACCCGCAGCTAATGATCCTGAAATAAGTGAGTTAAAAAAGTTATGTTTATTATTCTTCATCGTGTACAGAGGAAGTTTAACATCAAGGATTCTTCTTGTAAATTCTTCTTTAATCCCTTAACTGAGAGGAATGTTTCAGTTTAAGTCAGCTGGCCAAAGATGGCTAAACAAGCTTTTCTACTCAACACAGTTGTACCAGGACTTATCCATCCATCCATCCATTTTCCAACCCGCTGAATCTGAACACAGGGTCACAGGGGTTTGCTGAAGCCAATCCCAGCCAACACAGGGCACAAGGCAGGAACCAATCCCGGGCAGGGTGCCAACCCACCGTAGACCAGGACTAATAGATAATCTAATTTTTTCCAGAGTAGTACATTATATAATGATATGATATTCTGTATAATGCTTGTCTCTCCATCCCCAAACATTCTCCTAAAATAAATTAACCCCCATAACACTGCATCACCCAGCTCTATCATAACTGTTTAATCAAATTATTAAAAACAAAACATTAGTTGAGCAAATCATGCAAGACGTTACTTTAATTTAACAGGGGTGTCGAACTCCGGGCCTGGAGGGCCGCAGTGGCTACAGGGTTTCATTCTAACCCTTTTCCTAATCAGTGAGCAGTTTTCACTGCTAATTAACTCCTTTTCCCTTCATTTCAATAGCCCTGTTTTTAAGGATTCAGTCCTCTGAATTGATTCCTTTCTTCATTAAATGGCAGCCAAACAGAAATGAGACGTGAAACGAGCCAACAGATGACCAGCTAAACTGGGATTTCAAACTCCAACCAATTTCACTCCAAACAGTCCCTTAATGAGAAGCTGATTCTTGCTGTTAATTAAGCCCGTTGTTTAATTCAATGGCTTGTTGCTGCTCTCATTCTGCCACAGCAGACATTTCCAAATCTGTTGATTTTTCTGTTTTTCCTAAGAACATTTTCAAAATGTTTTGGTGACCTGAGAGATCAACTTTACCAATATCTTCACCTTTCTTTATTTAATTGTGTGATGGGCAGAGGTGAGCTGGTCATATGGTGGCTTGTTTGATGTCTCATTATTGTTTGGCTACTAATTAAGGAAAAAGAGACAATTAAGGGGCCTGAGTCAAGTTAATTAAAACTAAAGCAAAAGAAGTTAAGTAGCAGTAAAAACGGCTCACTGATGAAGAAGATGGTTAGAATGAAAACCTGCAGCCACTGCGGCCCTCCAGGACCGGAGTTCGACACCT
This sequence comes from Erpetoichthys calabaricus, assembly GCF_900747795.2. Classification (NCBI taxonomy): domain Eukaryota; kingdom Metazoa; phylum Chordata; class Cladistia; order Polypteriformes; family Polypteridae; genus Erpetoichthys; species Erpetoichthys calabaricus. The sequence goes on along the minus strand of NC_041409.2, from coordinate 16,808,357 downwards.
GTGCAGTTTAAGTAGTTAATGTGTATTCAAGTGATTTACTAGCACTGTTGCTTTTACTCCTTAAAATCATAAATGATTTTGTTTCCTATGTGGTCGAAGGATCGAGACAACAGCAGGCAGACACCGATTCAAACAAACAGAAATCTTTTTATTTCTTTCTTTTCTTGGTGAGCAGAGAGTCCATGCAGAGCCTGTCAGCTTGTCACTGACAGTATCACGTCACAGCCCGCTCTTCTTTTTTTCACAGCAGGCTTTTATAATTTTTCAGTCACGTACGCAAAGCTTATCTTATATTTGCAGCTTCACAAGCAGCCCTTCCTTACTGGTGGAGTAACTTCTTTTTTCACTAACTAAGACAGGGTGCGATTTCCCAAAAGCTGACCCACCCTTCGTTTATTTCTTTTATTTATCTTGTGGCTATTTTCTACACCTAGGCTCTAATGCTTAATAACCTTTAACTTTCCTTCATCACATACCTTAACAATCTTAATGCATTCATATGGTTAACACAAAGAACTCTTATACTTGCAAATACATATACATATACATTTTCTTAGCTTCAGCTGGTTTGCGTAACATATTTTCCATCCACCCCAATGCACACAGATAGTACTCATCAAGGCGATTTACAGTAGACTTGTTTATCTAAGTACAAAATATTTATTGCACTAAGGCGTAGTCACGAAATCTTCTTCCCCTCCCTTGGACTAGGTTAAAAGGCCCTCAGCCTAAGATTCTTTGTTCAACTATTATTTAATATATTGATTCAAATTTTTATTATTCCATACCTATAGAGTAACAAACATGATTTTTTGTGTCAATTCAACCTGATGCTGCTTGTTTTTATACAATGTTCTATTACTGATGATTAAAAGAAAAGAAAAGAAACTTAAAGAAAACTGCAAAAACAATAGAGGCAAGTTTCTATGATGAAACTGGATTAACAAACAAACAAGCAAAGAAAAGTTTTCTTTTTTGCTAAACATTTGGCAGATTCCAGCACATTTGCCTCTGTTCATCATGCTCTATTTGTTATGACCCCCTGTCATAGCTGTGTAGTGATTAAAAATAAATTATGACTGTGACGATTGCTGAGACATTATTGTTTAGGTCAGTCAGAAAATCGTTTATGCCAGAAATCTTCTTTAAAAATTCACATCATGAAATGCACCATAATTATAATCACATGAGTGATATCTGTGCATATACTGTAGATACTGTTACCCTGTTAAAAAGGAAAAGAACAGGATACAGCATTGAGCATTATTGGTAAAATTATTCATTAAAATAAGAGTTTATTATTCTCTAAGAGATTTTTATACACATTAGTTTTATAACGAAAATGCCACATCACTTGGAAGAGCTAAATGAGATCACATGGAACAGATGCCATTTTTTTGAGAAAATAAACCAAAGGAAATTTTTTTTAGCAATGCTCAGACCACATAAACATTAATACAATAAATCTGTCATTTGCTATATTTTCAAAGTGCTGTATTCTAAACATTATCCATTTTTTACTTGGATCAGTGAAGTAAGTGACAGTTATTGCATTTATCTTTGTTATAATCATATGCTGTTAAAAAGGTTGTTAAATTGCACAACAAGTAATACTTAAAATGTATTAATATCAATATATAACTAGCTGAAAGTACATTATACTATGAATTATAACATTTGTGAGATCACTTAAAATCTTCTCTACAGCGCATCACATACTACAAATATAAATTGGCAGAATTTGAAATACATATTTTAATTCGTTGTAGCATTATTTAAAATTAAGTTTTGTTGGCTACAGAAATCTGAGTGACTGTTTGCAAGTGGTAACTATAGCAACTGTTAACTTTAATAATGTCTCTCAATCATTTCAGATATTGCAGCAAGAAATTTCAACTGATACCAATAAGAATGTCACAATGTGTTAAACTTTCATTAAACGTTAATATTTAGTATGGCATGAGCAAATGAACAAATCCGCTTACTGTATATTAAAGGACTATAACTTTGAACAAATGTAATAATTTTCCATTATCTTCTATCTTTACTCCCTTATTATAAAAATATACTTAGCAGTTAAATCTTAATAATTGCATCACAAATCTCAGACACACATATTAAGTATTTGTTTTGCAATTAAATCTTACTTTATTATATATTCCAGACAAGCACCTCCACTTTCTTTGGAAAACAAAGTACTGCAACCTAAGCTCTTGATTTCACCGTTCCTTACTTTCAGGGTGATGCTTTCATTTGCTAATTTGTGATGATTTCATAATAAGGTTTTAATATCTTGTTATGCAATACAATACAATACAATAAAATACAATAGTTTATTTTTGTATAGCCCAAAATCACACAGGAAGTGCCGCAATGGGCTTTAACAGGCCCTGCCTCTTGACAGCCCCCCAGCCTTGACTCTCTAAGTAAATGCTATGATCTTCAGATTTCAGCTCATCTTTTGACATGATTAACTCTAACATTGTAACATTACTGTGGGCTAGAGAAGGTTGTTGACTTGTGAGGTGGTTTCTTTTCTACTTGTTTTCAACATATTAAAAGAGTGATGATAGCTCTAAGCACTCAGTGGCCAGGATCATTTTATACTTTCTAATCATTGATTTTGTTTTCCATTTTAGTGTTGTTGGACTGACAAACATATAATGTTCAAGGGATCCAAGACATTTGCCATCTTATGATATTATGGAATTGGCCTGGGCACATGATGTGTTGGATGTGGCCTTGTTAACCATTTTCTCTCCACTAAAAAATAAAACAATAAGTTCATTATCTCTTCTCATCAACCTAATCAAGGACTTTGTTAAATGGTGTGACTCCAACCACCTACAACTGAAAACCAGCAAAACCAAGGAGCTGGTGCTGGATTTTATTAGGACCAGGCCCCTCACGGACCCCATGATCATCAGAGGTGACTGTGTGCAGATGGTGCAGACCTATAAATACCTGGGAGTGCAGCTGGATGATAAATTAGACTGGACTGCCAATACTGATGCTCTGTGTAAGAAAGGACAGAGCCGACTATACTTCCTTAGAAGGCTGGCGTCTTTCAACATCTGCAATAAGATGCTGCAGATGTTCTATCAGACGGTTGTGGTCTTCTTCTGCACGGTGGTGTGCTGGGGAGGCAGCATAAAGAAGAAGGACGCCTCACGCCTGGACAAACTTGCGAGGAAGGCAGGCTCTATTGTAGGCACGGAGCTGGACAGTCTGACATCTATTTTTGAATTTCCATGGCTAGAGCTTGTGCAAGGGACCTTTAACGTCTATGATATTATCTGATGTAGATTAAAAAAACTCCTATTGTATATTCAACTTTTAGGTTATATAGTTTCTGTGAAAACAAATGGACCAGAACGACATTTCTCATATAGCCCTCTACATCCCTGAACCTCTGTTTAAAGATAGACCCCACATGTACATCCCAAGCATCTATGCAGTAAATAATTTTATCACCTATATAATGGGTCATACTTGTTAATGTCTGGTTGAAGATGTGTATTTAATGTTTTATTGTTTTTGTTCTATTTAAGTTATTATTTTTTTGATGCCTCCCTGACATCACTACTTATGCGTCCTCCTTTTAGCTTTAAATTCATTCAGGAAAGAGAGACTCGGCAGCAGAACATTAGTGATGATTTGAGGTTTTTGGTGTGACTAATCCATTTCTTGCTATTTTCCTTCTGGTTTCTGGGTTTTTGCTTCTTTTTCAGATTTGTTATTACTCAGTCTCATATTGGGAGCGGGCAGTACGGTGGCGCAGTGGGAAGCTGGGTAGGTAGTTGGGAGATCTGGGGACCTGGAGTCACTTCCCAGGTCCTCCCTGCGTGGAGTTTGCATGTTCTCCCAATGTCTGCGTGGGTTTCCTCCGGGCGCTCCGGTTTCCTCCCACAGTCCAAAGACATGCTGGTTAGGTGGATTGGCGATTCTAAATTGGCCCTAGTGTGTGCTTGGTGTGTGGGTGTGTTTGTGTGTGTCCTGCGGTGGGTTGGCACCCTGCCCGGGATTGGTTCCTGCCTTGTGCCCTGTGTTGGCTGGGATTGGCTCCAGCAGACCCCCGTGACCCTGTGTTCGGATTCAGGCAACACCTTTTAGCTCTTTTGAACACTTTGTTATTTTTTTTTGTTTATTAATTCATGAGTATTATTTGGTGGATTGGTCTCTTTAACCAAATGTTTTTCATTTCTGTGAGAGGCACTTTTGATATTGTGGGACATGTAATTTTTGGGACTTCATTTCCTTTTTGGCCTGTATTCTAGGCATAAAAGGAGGCCTGGCCTGGCTTTTGAGCCCTTAGAAGCCCTCGTACCTTTCTTGCTATGGTCCTGACTTCATAACATGACAATACTAAACAGGTCGAACCCCAAATTTAGTGTTGCTGCACAGTTTCTGTACATCTAGTGTAAAGTCCACAAATTATTGTGTTGATACCTTCCATGTAACAGATTACATTCATGTAATCTGTCCTGTTCTCAGATTTAAACAGTAATAGGCAATAGGCTGGACATCTGCCCAAGAAGTATATATTAATGAGCATTAGCATGCCCAAATTTAAGTTAAAGCTTGTAATAAATGCTATTGGCTTTTGTATATTTCATTATTGTCACAATTCAGCTGGTACAGAATAAAAATATATATTTCATTGGGAGAAACATAAAGTAAATCTCTAGTAATAAAAATGACATAGCAAAATATAACATTACTGTGTGTATAAAAGTATCTTTAATTACATGCCTTATTCAGCACTGCAGAATGAGTGCCTGCCTCTACTGAATAGTTCCTAATGCACATAATAACACAACTTTTCTGAAAAGTACAAAAGAGCAAAAACAGCAACTAGCAGCAAAACATCAAAATATTAAATCTAGTTTTATAAAATTAATCAGAACAGGTCATAATGTCAACTATGCCTAATAAAAATGCTTACCATGATGGCAAAATATTGGAACCATTTTGCCAGGCGAACAGAACAACAGAAAAACAAATTAATGAAGAAGTCCACATAAAGGGTACAAAATACGCTGAACTGACTAGCAGAAATTGTTATTTAGACACAAGTGAGAACTAGTGTTTTGTGTTAGCCAGAGTTCTTCCCGTGAAAGGGGTTCAGATTCTTGTTTAATGTCTGTTTTGTTCAATTTTGATTCTTTTTTTTGCTGTTAATATTGTTATGTAATTAGTTTCTGTGTATCTTTTGATATGTTCCCATGTATTTTGTGGGTGGTTCTCTAAGAGGTGGGACCACTTGTCCATCACCACCAGAATCTGCTCTAAGGCCTATAAAGGTTAGAGTTTCCCACAGGTCCTAGTGGTTCACCTCAAATGTGCTAGTGGTGTGGTGAATTTTCGTTGTTTTTTATGACCTTTATTTATTTATTTGTTTGTTTGTATTTTGGCCTTCTTACTCTTCTTGCTTTTCGACCACTTTCTTTGGATTTTGTATTAGGACTTTTTTTTTTCCATGGATTGCCTTGTGGGAAACTCTTTTTTGCCTTTGTGCTCCACGAAACCTCTTTGTTAAAAAGTAATTTTGGATAATGAATAATGTAGTTTTTTAAAATTCTGCATTTGCCCCACTGCTAGCCATATTTTGATGGTTTTAGCCCTGTAGTGTCCATTGTTGAGGTTATTTGGGTCTCTTTTTTGATTTCATCTGAAGCGCAACTGCAGGCACAGACACATCACATTTTTATGGCAGTCTTGACAAAATCAAAGTGTAATAGAAAGGGTGCTGTTGTGACCAGATTGTGAACATCTTTAATCTCAATATTCATCTTTATTAAAGAACTGACATCCGCATTGTCAGATACTATTTTAAGGCCTACAACATTGCCCAAAAAGATCTAACTTGTCAAGGAGATGAATGCTTCAAGAAATGAATATTTAAAGAAAATAAGTTAAATCTGTGTGGTGCAACATGCACAAACCCCAAGAATCAATTTATGGAATTAAGATGCACATTTTCTACTAAACTCAGCCTGTACAACTTGTGAATTGTGGCAAAGTTTTTTTTCTTTTTTTTACTGTATCAAGCAAGCAGCAATTATCTCTCTTTAAGCAAAAATTAAGAATACAATAAATATTAAGCACTAAATGATTTTATGATTTCTGTTCATTATTTACTCTGCTGAATGAATGGTTGTGTCAAAATAACAGATCAAAGCAACGAGTGTGTTTGGGGACGACGTTCACTTTGAAACTTTTAATTAGCCTGCCTATACATTTTGCATTCTGTCTAAAATTAATGTTACTGTCAAAACAAATGATCAAATAAAGTAATGTGCAAGTGTGAAAATTGTGTTAATGGACTACATTAAAGAGAGAAGTGGGGTTAAAGGTAGATGGTTACATTTAAATGAATTCCAGTTTCTAAAGATTTCTCTCATTAATTTAAAGTTAAACAGGAGCTCTGAAGAGGACAGAAGTGAAATTTAGGGGGTTATGCTTCCACATTTCCCCTACATTTCTAACTGCAATCCTCTGTATACTCTTCCATTTCTGTTGGGGACTTCCTGATTGTAATGCTGGTGGAGGTAGTACTAAATCTATTACAACGGGGAAAAAATATAAAATGCAGTTACTGTATTTTCAGTTTTACTCCTTGAGTGTTATAGTAGTATATTGTAAAACTATTTTGTAGTTTCTCTTTTAGGGGAGACCATTAACTAGCTAAAGATACAACACTTTTCCCTCATGGAATTAATTATAAAAATAAACACATGATATATATCTATATACAGGCATATAAACATAAAATACATTCAGAAAACATGTTCTTTTGTTTAAACTGAAAGGCTCTTTTAATCTTTCCTCATAGTTCATCCCCTGTAGCCCTGTAATCAGCCTAGTCGCTCTTCTCTGGACCACCTCTAATGCTGCTATGTCCTTTTTGTAGCCTGGAGACCAAAACTGCCCACCGTACTCCAGATGAGGTCTCACTATTGTGTTATAAAGCTTGAGCAGAACCTCCTTGGACTTGTACTCCAATATCAGGGTGCAATATAACCTTTTTCTTACTCCTCTGAAAGACCATAATTTTTTAATTGTAATTGCCCAACTGTTGTTGAAGACAATATTTTTGAAAGAAAAACATAACAGCTATTTTGTCTCATAAGCAGTGACCCTCTGTTTGGCTGAGTGGCTTTCCAAGAGTTTTGTGTTGCACTGCCTCGGCTTATTTTTATCTGTGCAATTTGCTAGCCCCTCAGCATATCAACAGTTGTGTTGTCCAGTGTGTCAGTGCAGCTAGCTGGCCCACCCTTAACCAACAGATGCCTCTATTAGTTTGTCTGTTTCCCTTCATGGTGGACAGTTCTTGATTGTAAAGCCAGTGGTACAACTCAGCACTATTTCTGTATAACAAACTGTTCATTATGATTCTGGCATGTCCCATATTTAAGATTCTGCTATCCTCCAGTTTTTACTTTGATCATTATTTGTGTAAATATTTTTGTGTGTTTCATTATGGCATAAAGGCCTCTGCTTTAAATTATGGGTGTTAGATAATGTCATAACTAGCATGAACTTAAAAATAAATAACAAGCTGAAATGCAAAAAGAATGCTGTTGACTCACAAATATTTTCATAGTCATAAACAAAGCTATGACTTTTAGGATTTTCCAAAGAAGAAGGCAAAATCATAAAAGAACCCATCCCCAAAAATTAAAACCACAAATATTTTTGGTTATTGATCTATAGCTGAATAACATTAGGAATAATAAATCAAAGTTAAAGGGGCAAATAAAAATTATAGAATAGTGAAAACAAAATTAGTAATGAATAATCAGATAAAGTCGGATACTATAAAAAGCAGTTATCTTGAATAATAAGACATGTACCGCCATGGGCGAGAGAGAGAGATAGTATTGTAATGAGTAGGACCAGAGGATGAAACAAGCATCAAACATCATGCCAACTTATTTAAAAAGAGTAAACTGAGCCATCATCAAAAATAAAACTCAAGAATCGCAGTCAAAATGTATAACACAGTGTTTTAGTAGAGAAAATACTAGCCAAAATACATACCGCACAGTTTGAGGTTTCGGGTCACAATCTTGGATAAACAGGAAGGGCACAACACCAACCACTGAGACGTCACTTGCTGCCAACATCCAGCTATTCCTTCAGCAACACAGTGAAACAGTAAACAGACATGACAGCACCCATAATGTGAATTTCCCCTTGGGATTAATAAAGTATCTATCTATTTATCTATCTATAAAGTGGAAAGATGTATTTTTATTTTTTTTCACAATAGACAGCCCTTAGGTGAGAAAAAAAACAATTGAACTCTCCAATATTGAGAACTTCAGATGGGACCCATATGTTCCAAATGGTATTCCAGGAAATACCCACAAAAATATTAAAAACTAAACTTATTATGACAGCTAAGAAGTCAAATAATTATCCAAAAGGAAACGTCTTAGTTAATAGGGTAAAAAATGAAACTAAGGAGAATTCTGAAAGATAATCAAAAATGTCAAAAGGTAGCTAACCACTGAAAGCAGTATACTATAATGTCCAAATTTCATAATTTACAGAAATAAACCTAACTGTGGAAGGCATTATGAAAGAAAGTGCTCAAGGATTATTGTGAGCAATATAAAAATTCAGGCAAGAAATGAGCCAAAGTCAAAGCCAGAGAGACAAGGTAACAAAGCAATAGTACTAAAGGGCAAAGCAAAGTGGAAGGTCGGAAAACAAACCTGAACAAGCCAAAAACAACCCTAATACAAGGTTTTAGAAAAGAAGCTTTTATGTTGTTGTGAATATCCGCTGAAGTATACTGAACATGCTGCCTGCTGCCATGTTTATACAGGAAATATTCGTCGCATCACTAATGACGACAGATTCACAAGAACAAGAACATCACAATGCACAGCTGATATGGCAGCAAATAAATAAGAAAAAAATAAGATTGTAAAATCAACACCTTTAAGAAAAGAATAAAGTCACAATTAAGGACAGAAATGGATGTATAAAGCTCCATCCTACAACAATTCTAAGTCAAAATGCTAGAATACACTAAACAAATTCTATCATTTTGAATTACTAAGGACCTAACAATGCTAAGTGCATTCATCCACCATTCAAATGTTGTTTTCAGGAACAGGAACCAGTCCATAACCCTCCATTTGTTCATTATAAGACATTCCCTGGTGGTTTTGCTAGTGTGCTTCAGATTATTATTATGTTAAAGTTCCATTTCTAATTCAACTTCTACTTTTAGACAAATAGTCTCATGTTCTTCTCAAACACACTTTGCTATGATGCAGAATTCATAGTTGACTCAATGACTGAAAACTGCTCAGGCCTTGAGACAGCAAAGCAACCCAAATCTAAACATTTCCACCACCATTGGTATGAGATTCTTCTCCTGAAATGCTGTCTTCAGATTTGTGCCAAACATGTCTACTGTTACTGTGGCCAAACAGTCTTGTTGGCCAAACATCTTTAATTCATCTGTCCAGAAGGTCTGGTCTTTGCTTAGATGTTCAATGGCAAACTGTAGTCTTACTGTAATGTAATTTTCGGACAACAAAGGCTTTTTTTACAGCAGGCCTCGGATGCAGGTTAGATTTGTGCAAACAATTTTCTGATTGTGAATGCATACACTTTGACACCAACTGTTGCAATTTTGCGGTTTTTGGAGACCTATTTTAGTGTCAAACAGTTGGCTCTTGAGCTGAATTTGAGGGCTGGCTAGTCCTAGACAAATTAGCAATCGTATGAAGACTATGCTACTTGTAAAAGATTTTCCTTACAGTGGAACTACTGATGTCAAATGATTTGTCGTCTTTTTTAAAAAAACCTTACGAGACTCCACAACCTTTTTTGTGACGGCCTTAGAGAGCTCTTTTGAGCGTGGCACGATGACACTACAACATGTAAATAGCAAAGAGAACACCAGACCCTAGATATGTGTGATTTAAATAAGACAGGGCCCACCTGCATACTCCCTAAGGAGGTTCTAATCATTGGCACCTCATCTGGAACACCTGATTCTAATTTGATGGATTTCAAATAATAAACGTAGGGGTACTTAGTTTTTCTTCATGACAAATTTAATTTTTGTTAAGTTAAATTATGAGAATGAACACACCATGTCAATTTTATGTGTCATTTGTTCAAGAATATGAGCTTTATCTGTAGTCACTGTTTGCGTGAAGATCTACTGTTTAACTGTTCAGATTTGTTGAAAACGTTAATAATTTCCATGGGTGTACTTACTTTTTCACATGACTGTTTGGAAAGTATTATATACAGTAAATTCTGAACTCTAGTACTTTCTTGGTATGTGCTATTGGGACTATAAAAATCACCTACACAGGTAACTGAATATTTATAGACAGGATCACTACCAAACCCTTAAAAAGTAATTCATATTTAGGAACAAGACAGCCCTGTTAAAACCAAAGGCCCAGTTTTTATATAAGGTTATACAGGTTAATATTAATCTAAATATTAAAAATGACATTTTTTTAATTGTCAACTTTATGTTTAAATGATTGCTTGATTTTGTCATGTACTGCAGAGTTAGTGTAGCAGTCTTACACCTGTAGATTCATAGGTTAAAATTCTGGCCCCGCTGTAGACATTGCATGTCTGTCCAGGTGTATGAGTGAGCACGCTTTGTGATGAAGTAGCATCCTGTGTGGAGTTACACTACCGGTCAAAAGTTTTAGAACACCTCAGTTTATCCATTTATTATTCAAATTTAACAGTTGAAATGCAATCAGTGACCTAAATGGTGAAAAGGTAAGCAGTAAACTGCGGGAGGTTTAAATCTAAAGTTTAGGTTAGCGAAAACTGAAAAAAAAGAAATTTCATAATATTACAAATGGGCCTTCTTCAGGGAACAACTAATAGTTTACACCGTACAGATGTTCTGTGGCAATTAAAGTAAATTAAGCCTTGCAAGTTGAAGCACACAATTTGCTGAGGTGTCCCAACTTCTGTTGATTACTTAAAAAACCCTCTGTCTGTTGTGGGAGATGGCCGGCTGTTCATCCCGGCCAATACCCCCAGGCCGCCAGATGGAGCCCTCCCTGTAGCATGGAAGTGCCCCAAAGACCAGCAGGGAATCCTGGACAATGGAGTTTCTATTCCCTACCCTGCTGGATACCGTGGGGCCCATCAGAGGATGCTGCAGGGAGGCTTAAGGACTTGTATGTGCACTATAACCCGGAAGTATATCTTAGTCACAGCGACAGAGGAAATGACGTGCTTCCGGGATGAAGAAGGAGAGTTTTTCCGACCTGGAAGTGCTAAGAAGTCACGTGGACAGGGGTTCAGGAGCACTTCTGGGTCATGGACTATAAAAGGCTATGAGAAACCCCAGACGAGTGAGCTGAGCTGGGAGGAAGGGTGGCAACGTGTCTGGGAGTGGAGGATTGTGTATTGGATATTGTATGAGTAGTGTGGAGTGGAGGGTGCTTTGTGCACAGTATTATAATAAAAAGTCAAGATATTGGACTTTTATCTGGTGTTTGGCGTGGTACCTGAGGGTTCAAGGGAGCGATAGCACCTCATACTGTTACACTGTCCTAAAGCAGAGCTGGAACAGACTGTGTTACTACACCCTCTGAAGTTCTACTTGGACAATATTCCAGTTACAATGGCAAAAAAATGGCAACTACAAATGAAATAAGAGTATTATTACCCTTACAAGTGAAGGCCCTCATTTAGAGAAATTGCAAAATAATCAGAAGTGTCAATGAGTACTGGGTCCTACACAATCCAAAGGTAATTGGAAAATAGAAGAAACTCTGATAGGATGAGCTGTCTAATGGCACTGGTATAGATTCTGGCTACCTTCACGATGCTGCATCGCAACAAGCAGATTTAGATAATGAATGAATGACTGCAGACACGTTAACTTTTAATACAACAGTCATCATTATGAAACTTGCCTTGAAACTATTCTTGCTTGACATACAATAACAAATATATAGTTTAGACTTTTAGATTCCAGAATACAGTTGAACATTTAAAGTGTCAAACCTTTCACAGAGGAGAGAAGAAAAGATATGTTTATTTCTGGGAAGTATTCATTTGGAAGTGTAACTTGAAATGGACAAATATTTGATGTGACTTTTTCAGGTCAAGGCACTCAACTTTACTTAAATCTACACTTTTTAGGTTTTCAAATCTGTCATATATTGAAATAAAACAAGCAGTGTGCCACCTTATATTTGCAAATGTAAATGTAAGCTGAGAATTTGCTGTTGTGCTTCTTCCGTCAAATCATAAAGGAAAGCTTTTCGAAAATAAACAACCGCTGATGTGTTTTTATTTGCATAGATGACAGTTTGGGATGTATCAAAAGTGTCAGAATATTTTTGTTTAAAAATCATTATGTCAAGCAAATGTGTATATGTATCTGTAGCAGCAGTATAAAGGGTTAAAGGTTATGATTGCTTACTTCTTCTTTTTCTAATTCTTTTTACAATTAATGACAAAGTATCTGAGATTTGTGGAATGACTAGAGAGTTAGGCATAGAGTTGATGTTCATCAACTCTATCATTGTTTTCATTACCATATTTTGTGTAGTAGTATTTAGAACTTTTAACTTATGTTCAAAGCATCATGGGATGCTGGGAAAAAATGTTTGCCTAAAGCAGCCGCATTCCAGGATTTTAGGGAAATAATTCATAGATTAAGGTCGTTGACAAACTCATCAAATTCGATGTGAAAAGCACTTTTTTTAGGGGCCTCCTACATACCATAACCCTGAGCTACTGCCCTTGCTAAAATCTGGCATGATCATGACATCCATTTAAAAACTACCAGAGGCGTCTTTACAGCTATATTAAATCAGCATAATTGCAACATGCAATGGAGCCAGTTACAGAAAATCAATGATATCACATGAACACTCAAGTACTATATTTTGTAAACTTTAAACTGCTCTCTCCTGACAGAGCTGCACCTCAGTTGCTAGCAGTCAGGTACTGAGGACTAGAAGAACCAGAAATTATGGCACTATGGCACACTGAAGTGGTTTAGACAGCTCATCGCTTTTTTTAAGTCCGTACTTAATTTCTGAATGTCATTTTTCAGCTTATCTATTTTTGTCATTTAAATCCTCGAACACCAGAAAGAATTAGATGGTGTAGGCATCAGAGGTGTCCCACAAATCTAGATCCCTAGGTGGTTAAGTAGTAGGAGACAAACTGCATAAATCAGAGGAAGAGAAGATCATCAGTGGAGTCCCTCAGGGGTCTGTCCTTGGACCATTCATTTTTCTGATTTATGTTAATGATATTGATTCTGGTAAAGTTAGTAAACTTGTAAATTTGCAAATGACTCTAAAATTGGAGGGATTGCAGACAATCTGGAGAATTCAAAAAGACATGGACAACCTTCAGAATTGGACGAACACCTGGAAAATGCAGTTTAATGTAGAAAAGTGCAAAATGTGGCCAAAGGGAACATCAATTATAAATACAAGATGGGAGACATGGTCATATAGGAAGTAACTACTGAAAAGGACTTAGGGGTATATGTTGACGCAATATTTTCATTGACTAAGTAATGTACAGAAGCAATTGAAAACGTAAATAAAATGTTAGGTTATCCATAACAACTGTTGAATTTAAGTCAAGGGACATTATGATTAGACAATATAATGCACTAGTAAGACCATATCTGGAGTACTGTGTGCAGATCTGGTTAACACGCTATAAGAAGGACATAGCAGCACTTGAAGCTGTGCAGGGGAGAGCAACCAAGTGCTCAGGACTTAAGGATGTGTCCTACTGTGACAGACCGTGAGAATTTAAACCTGTTTAGTCTCGAGCAGAGGAGACAGTATGGGGACCTAATCCAAGTATTACCAATCCTTAAAGGCACTGATAAAGTAGATCCAGCAGCATTCTTCTGGTTTAAAGGATAATCACGTACTAGAAGACATCAGTGGAAATTAAGGGGAAGTGCATTTAAAACTGAAGCCAGTAAGCACTTCTTTACTCAAATAGTTGTGGGACTCTGGAACAAACAACAAAGACATGGAGTTGAAGCAGAAACCTTGATAACCTTTAAGAAGAATCTGGATGAAATATTGGGACAGCTTAGCTATTAGCTAAATAAAAGGGCTTGATGGACTGAACAGTCTCCTCTTGTTTGTCAAATTTGTTATGTTCTTATGTTCTGTAGTCCTTCTGTCTTGAAGGATGCAAGAGTTTATTCGTCACACACACAGTTACACAGCAACAACGTGCAGTGAAATGAAAGATGGTTACTTTGAGTTTGAGGTGTAAAAATACCAAGACACTTACCTGTGGTGATTGTCTTCAATGGCTTTCTAAGGTCCTTGAGGACTAAAAACAACACATGTGCATTTTATAGTGAAATCTGAGTTTGAGCACATGGGGAGTCTTTGCCTTATAGCAATACTACTTAAAGTCCTACCCACTAGCACTCATCCTATGGAACACCACTGTTAACGTCAGCCAGATCTGACAGGGTTCCTCACATTATAATCCTGTGCTTCCTGTGTCTGAGCCAATTAAATAGGCAGCCTCCAGATTAGAAAATGGCTCAGTGGTAATAACATCAGTCACTGATAGCTTACTCAGTATTTTAAATGAATATTATTGGTAAAAGGCAATGTGTGCTGTCATGAGGATGCAAAAATCTTTGAAGAAGCCCTGTGCAATTTATGCGTTGAGTATACACATCATAAATATACATATCTATCTATCTATCTATCTATCTATCTATCTATCTATCTATCTATCTATCTATCTATCTATCTATCTATCTATCTACCAACGTAAACCTGCTTATGGTCTCCATTTTCTAAACAGCTACGTCAGCTTGCTTTTCTCCTCCACAGTTTTTGTCACATTACCATTGTGCGGCTTTTTGAAGCTGTAAAGTAAAGCATGTCAGTACATTCCTACAGTAAGTTTGTACCAACTTTAATCACTGAATTGCAGTCAGTCGATATTTATTATTACTCTTTTTTACCAGGAATGGAGAAGTAGAATGTTGTACCGTGTTAACCATTACGGATGAAACGAGAAGTCAAGCAAAATGACACTTTTTATTGGCTAGCTAAAAAGATTACAATATGCAAACTTTTGAGGAAACTCAGGCAATGTAATCTTGCCTGAAGAAGGGACCAGAGTTGCAGCGGAAGATTGCATATTGTAATCTTTTTAGTTAGCCAATAAAAGGTGTAAATTTGCTTGACTTCTCATTTTTACCAGGAATAGCGTATTAATGGAGTGGTTAGCACTGCTGCCTCCTAATCCCAGAACAGCCACTGCCTGTGTTGTGTTTGTAAATTCTTCTTGTGCCTCCACTGGATGTTGTGATATTCTCCTCGCATCCCACTAACATTTCAGGTTAGTCAGTGACTCTGTATTAGCCTGTATTAGTGTACAGTATACCTAATGTGGCGTCTAGCTTTATGCTCAATGCAACCTGATTTGGCCGTCTTCCCCACAACTCTCAATTGGATTAAGCAAGTTTAGAAAATAGAAGGGTGGATGGATCTGATATTAACCTGTCAAATAAGCAGTTAGAGAACATAGATAAAGTATATGTCAAACTAACGGACTTGAGCAATTAATTGTTATTTTAAAACTAGGGGGCTTACCCCCTGCTCGCTTCGCTCGCCAACCCCCATGGCCTGCACTACGCGCCAGTCACTTTGTGTCTCTGCTGCTCATGTTGTGCAGAGCGGGTCTGAACCCACCCCAAGGAGACGCGGTTGCTCCTCCGAAACCCCCTCTTAAACGATGATACAATGGGTAACAAATACAGATTTGTTTTTTTTTTTTTACCTTCTCTTTGCTCGATCAACTACTGGCTTGCTGCTGCTGCTGCCGTGCTGTGTGATCTACATCTCATGCGACGCGAACATTTAAAAGCCTGTACAGCAGCTGTCCTACTCTTTGTCTTTTATTTCCGGCCTGGGCATGGTTAAATTCTTTGGCACAAAGTCCTGTCTCGCGGGATGTGAGTTCTTGATATTTTTTTTGTTTATAATTTAAAAACGGAATAAGAATGTGAAAATCTAACAACATCACATTAAAGGTCGATAAATTCTGAAAAGAATGATACCAAAGGTTTTAAAATAAGCCCGATTTAAAGCATAACAGAAAATGTGACATAAAAAGTCACATAAAATCGTTGCACTTTTAGGCTTAGGACTTTATATATAGAGAGAGAGTAGATATGTCCAAACATTAGATGAGGCTACAGACGACCAAAGAGATGAAGGGAATGTCCTTTCTTCTCATTGCTTATGGAAATGCCTGCTCTATAGCTTACAGTCTGAGTATAGTTTCATGGTACCTTCTCAAAGCAATCTAATTAGACACTATTTCAGAAAAACCAACGTGTATTTAATAATGACTCAAGGTAGTAGTCCAAAGACATGAAATCCTGCTTGTATTCCCATAGGGTCCCATCAATAAGATGATTTTGAAGTGCTGAGGATTCCCTCTTTTTTTCTTAGAGGTCAATCAATAATAGAGCAGGAGTGGCAAAAATAATTACTGCACTTTTCTGACACTGCTTATTGACAGGTGAAAACTTATTGCTAACTGGATCAATTCAGTTATTGATCAGCCTTCAGATTTCCATTGACTTATCATATTGATTAGGATGGTCTGACGCGAAAGGAAGATTAAATGCTCCCTCCTCCAACTTTGTAACCCTGTAATATACTGTAAGTGTTCAGCTGCATACAGTAAAATACTGTGGCGCAGTGAAGTATCCAATAAGGGGTCTAACAGGACAGAAAGGCAACAAAACGTTCAGCAGAATGCCAATACTAAGAAAATAATATATGTACTGAAGGTATATAGCACGGACAGTATGCATTGGGAAAATATCAGCTCCTATCTAAAAATGAGCACACTTGAGGAATGGTTACTTGTACACATAAAAGGAATTGTGCCATAGTACTCATACAACAACATCTACTGTTCCTTATTTTCTTGAATTATACTATGCCAAGGCTATGGACAGTGCATCTGTGTTACATTATCTCATGTTTTCTTAATTTACTTAATCCAGCATCTGTTGCTTGGGTGCTAAAATTTATTACAAGAGCATTGGTCATTGGGAACAGCACAAGAAGGGGTTGTCAGTTCATGTTGCGCTTAGTTCAAGCATGGCCCCCATATTCACAGACATTGAGTAACCTATGGACCTGATCTGTACCTCCTTAGAATGTGGGAGAATGAGGTTGTCTAGTTCAATAACGTCAGGATCACATCTCTGCCTTTGCAGATGATGTGGTCCTGCAGGTTTCATCATGTTGTTACCTGAGACATGAACTGGGGAAGTTTGAAACCGAGTATGAAGCGGCCAAGATGAGGAACAGCACTGCCAAGTCTGAGGTTATAGTTCTCAGCCAGAAGCGGAGGAGTTTAAGTATCTCGCCGTCTTGATCAGCATGCAAAATGAAGTAGCATTCAGAGTCACGCAGATGTTGTGACAGTCAGTCCTGGTGAAGAGAGAGCTGAGCTGAAAGGTAAAGTTCTCGATTTTACCAGTCAATCTATGTTCCTGCCCTCACCTATAACTGAGAAGAACTAGATTATGGATACAATCAACAGAAATGAGCTTCCTTCTCTGGGTGTCTGAATTCAGCCTTAGGGGATAGGGTGAGGAACGCATGCATTTGGGAGCAGCTCAAAGTAGAGTTGGGGAAGGGTTTCAGGTGTGTCCAACTGGAAAAAAAACTTATTGCAGTCCCAAGGAACACTGGAGAAATTATATCTCCTGGTCTGCCTCAGTATCCTTCCCGGAGAGTTGGAGGATATGGCAGAGTAAAGGGATGTCTGGGTATCTTTGCTAAGACAGCTGATAAGTGGCAGAAAATGAATGGATGGATGGAAGTAATCTTGAAATGAAGAGAACATGCCAACTCCTCATAAATAGTAGATGTACCAATATTTCAACCTTTACAGTATTCAGACAGTAACAACTAGCATAACTCTTCTATCCAACATCATTTTCTATATTTCAAAAACTGGGGCAGACTGAAATTTGCACACAGTGTCAGGGATTAAATGTGCAGTGTTGGGTTTTATAGCCCATATCCTTATCCAGATTTCCTGTCGGCATTATGCTGTCAAAGCTATCCCCTCATCCATCCTACGACAAGTGAGACAACATCTGCTTCTCTTGTTAAAACACTGACATGACCAGAAATAAATGACTTGCTGTCATAGACATTTTCAGTTTTGCAGATATATATATTAGACAGTTATAAAGTGAGCATGAATACACTGTTGCCTGTCAGCAGCTAAAACACTGCTAATAATAATAATGAAAAAATCTTTAAAACAGAGTTTGACGGTCATGCTTAAGTCTTATCCTGACAACTGTGGTTGTGATGTTTATTTCTGTTCTTTGTATGTGGGTAGAAGAAGCTGCTGGGTTGACTGACTTTAGCAGATGAAATTACTTCATGCTTCCAGCTCATAGTTTTAGTTTTGAAAGGGCAGACCTACTAGAAGATTGACATAAACTGAATCTGTTTTTCATTAGTGATCCATGCTTATAATGCGCTTCTGAAGTGCTTCTATAATCAGTGTGACCTATGGCTCTTGGCTTAAACAGTTTTTTTGTTTCTTTGGCTGGAGCCTTGGCAGAGT
The DNA here is from genome assembly GCF_900747795.2 of Erpetoichthys calabaricus. Lineage (NCBI taxonomy): Eukaryota > Metazoa > Chordata > Cladistia > Polypteriformes > Polypteridae > Erpetoichthys > Erpetoichthys calabaricus. Next base: position 16,789,715 of record NC_041409.2, on the reverse strand, counting down.
CCTTGGTTTATCAGAAGACTGTGCAGAATTGCTTTTGAGTTTTATAATAACGTTGAGATGAATAATAGAGCGTCTGGAGAGAGAGGAGACAGATGTTCAATTTGTTTGATTTTAAACAAGGCTCTTGAACAGTGGCTGAACAATAAAAAGACCTAAAGCTGATTCCTATGACCCACACTTCAATCCAGAATGCTTTTATACCTGATCCCTTTGTTTATTCATTTTATCATCTGTACAGCGTTTCCTATTGAGCGGACAGTGCAGCCTAGGGCTTGGGTTGTCACTTAAACTGGATGGACTTTGTTTACTGGCCATAAGCTCACTAGGGCTACTTGAATAATTTATTACTGTACAACTCTGAATAGTAATTTGTTATTTCTCAGCAAAATTCCAATTACTACAGTGAAATAAACTCGAATGCTTCTCCAGGAATTCCTATGTGCAGATTTCAGTATTAATTGCACAATCTTATCAGAAAAGTGTTGCTATGATACCTTGTATTTATTTACAGCAATGTATTAAAACATTGTAACATCAGATATATTTTATATACAGTTTCAGAAAATTTCAGTATTTACGTCAAATAAAATAAAAATCAACAAACAAAATCTAAATAAAAAAAAAAAAAGGTTCTTAGTGAGACTGAGGACGGCCAAACACAGATGCAAACAAATATGTCAAGTGAAAAAAGAATATCAAAGACCGTAGGGATCTTCATCAGGGATACTCTGTTTGTAGAATTTCATGGTGGGGAATCAAGATATCTGATAGGAGTTGTGGACTCTTACAGGATTAATGCCAGTGGTTTCTTTGAAAAAAAAAAAATATGGTCATCTGAGGGAAGAATTTTTGGGGTGCCAACCCGGCCATCCCCGTTTACTTTTAGTTCAAAACAAAACAAATGCACAATGCTGTAAAAAGAAAGCAAAAGATTTCTCTCACAAAATAAAATGGTTGCAGTTAATCAGGCTCTCTGTGGTGCCTTGGGGGATTGGTGGAGCTCCTTAGCTCTGGTCAGTTCATAACAAAGTGAAGCCTCCTTCTGGGTGGTCGGACTTTTATAGCTCAGGGACTTGGGGGGAATTGCCCTCTGCTGGGCAATTTTGCATTACTGTGGTGGAAGAAAAACAAACAAGACAATTAGTAGCAGTGCCCCCTCTCAGCCTGGGGTGGTATCACATACCTGGGAAGAACCTGGTGGGGGATCCTCAAACACACATACGTGATAAAGTGTAGAAACTGCCTCTGTTCTCTAAGCTGTTCCAACTCAATTAATTTGCTGGTCCAGGATAATTCTCTTATATTCTTAGCAGCTGAATTTTAACAGGATGATACTTATGTATGATAAAGTAAGAAATTCTATAAATAATTTTTTTAGTACTGGATATAAAGCTTGGCGTAGAGATAAACCTTGGAGAGAACTAATTATATGGTTAGGATTAGAACTAGGGTTTTGTTTTTCCTGTGGTACAAGAAGGGTTCCAATTGCCATGCTTCTGTGTGTTAATGTGTATTTTGATTTTTTTGGGGGAGGATTTGTAAAATTCTTTCTTAAAAATTCTCATAAATCCAGTTTTTTAATGAACAAATTGTAAACTTGACAAGGAAATATTGGGCCTTGTACATCAGGTTAGAATTGGTCCTGAATGAGATAAGTACAATCATAAAATATATCTGCATTTGACTTATTTCTTGTTTTTAGAACCATTTTATTACTTGTGTACAACATTAACATTTCATAGCATTATTCAGTACATTAGTTGTTTCCTTAATTTTGGGGTTATTCAGTTGGAAAAAAAATTCTTTACAGTATTTCAATACATGACAGAAATAATGCATTTGCTATTTGGGAAATTGATTGCATATTTTTCAGAATTTTTTTTAACTTGATTGGTTATTTGTATTGTTTTTTTGCAACATCACCCAAAACATTAAATTCTGAGATGAGTATCTTTAAAATGCTCAATTATAATGTACTTATTATAGTTATGGTTATTATATAATGTATAGTATATGTGCATTTTATATTGTGTTGTTTTAATCGCCATTAGAATGTAAATCTAATTCACTGAATTATTTGTTGGGGTGTACATCTGAAGAAATTCCTTTAATTTATATGATAATGGACATTGTATTCCAGACATTTTCTGCATCAGTCTAACCTGAGGGAGAGTTCATATCCTAAAATCAAAAGTGGTGCAAAACCAGATGAAGGAGTTAATATAGAATAGAGCATGAAGGAGTATGGTGCATGGCAAAATGAAGGGACTGTTAAAAATAAAACTTTATTATGCAACTTAGAGCAATCCCTCTTAGTCTCTGTCATAATACTCCCCTTGAATTTCAATACGCTTTTCGCAGCACTAATCCCATTCCTGTTAACATTTCCCGTACTCATGTTTTGTTTTCATGTCCACGGTGGCAAACTGTCTTCCCTTGAGTGTTAATTTTATTTTCAGGAACAACAAAAAAGTCACAATGAGCAAGATCTGGAGAATTTGGGAGGTGTGAGGCAACAACCACGTTGTTTTGTTCAAAAACTCTTTGGAAATGTAGTGGTGTGTGCAGGTGAGCTGTCAAGGTGCAAAATGCAGATTCGTAATGCTTTCCCTCGGACACCTTGGCAGTTCAGTGTAATGTCACTGATTAATAGCCTCGTTAGTAACAAGTTCGTTAATGCTGGACAACGTGCTCATTGTATTCTTGATGTTCGATATGACCTGACGTGCTAAAAAAATCACCAAAGCCATACGCACGATTGACAAGTAAATGTCAAAAATATGCATTTTGATCAACTCAGCACATGAAGGACTTATTAAGAGACTGTAGGCTCACAATACCTAGCAGTGCAGTTGATAACTACATCCTACTCTCTGACTATTGAGTGATTCCAGTCATTTTTAGGTCCCTTCCTTATATTCATATACAGTATGTACAGTGAATTCAGAACATATTCAGATAAATGTGCCATTTTTTGCCATCAATCTACACTAAATAACTCATAATGACAAAGTGAAATCTTGTTTTCAGAAAGGTTTTCAGATTTATTAAAAATAAAAAACTGAAATCTCTTATTTATATAAGTATTCAGACCATTTGTTGTAGCACTCAAAATAGTTTAAATTACTTTAATTCTCCTTGCGATGTGTCAAGGACTCAATTGGAGTCCACCTGTGGCACTTTGAATTGATTGGACATCTATTAGAAAGGCACACAACATCTATTTAAGGTCCCACAATTCACTCTGTAGCGCTGCTGCCTCGCAGTTGGGAGACCTGGGGACCTGGGTTCGCTTCCCGGGTCCTCCCTGCGTGGAGTTTGCATGTTCTCCCCGTGTCTGCGTGGGTTTCCTCCGGGCGCTCCGGTTTCCTCCCACAGTCCAAAGACATGCAGGTTAGGTGGATTGGTGATTCTAAAATTGGCCCTAGTGTGTGCTTGGTGTGTGGGTGTGTTTGTGTGTGTCCTGCGGTGGGTTGGCACCCTGCCCAGGATTGGTTCCTGCCTTGTGCCCTGTGTTGGCTGGGATTGGCTCCACCAGACCCCCATGACCCTGTGCTCGGATTCAGCGGGTTGGAAAATGGATGAATGGATGGATGAATTCACTCTGCCAAGACAAATGCCAAGTCATGACATCCAAGGAACTCTGTGTAGACCTCCTGATCAAATTATGGTGAGGCATTGATCAGGGCAAGGGGATAATACCATTTCTAAAGCTTTTGAGTGTTTTCAGAGCTCAGTGCCCTCATTACTTGTGAAAACCACCATAGAAGAGCTTTGGTCATGGAGCTGAACAAGAAACCAATGGTAACTCTTAACTGAAATTCAGATGTCTTCTGTTGAAATGAGAACATCTGTCAGAAGATGGCAGAGTGGTGGCTGTGAGGCTAGGGATCTGCACTGGTAATCGGAAGGTTGTTGGTTCGAATCCCGTAAAATGCCAAAAGAGACAATGCTCTTTTGGGCCCTTGAGCAATTGCTGAGCGCTTTGAGTAGTGAGAAAAGCGCTATATAAATGTAAAGAATTATTATTATTATTTATTTTTATTATAATTAGTTATTCATCTAATACTTAATAATTATCTCAGCTGCATTATCATCAATCAGGCTCATATGATAGCCCGCATGGAATTTTCCAGATAACATTAAAAGAACTCTGACAGCATGAGAATAAAGAGTCTCTGGTCTGGTCTGATGAAACGAAAATTGAACTGTGTGGGCAGAAGCCCATGCACTATGTCTGGCAAAAACCAAAAACTGCTCATCACTTGCCTAATACTATCTCTACGGTGATGGATGCAGAATCATGCTATTGGGTAGCCTCTCAGCAACAGGGACAGAGAGACTGGTCAAAATTCAGGGAAGGATTAATACAGCCAAATACAGAGAAGTCCTTGAAGAAAACCTGCTTGAGAGTGCAAACGGCCTCAGACTGGGTGACAGTTCACCTTTCAGCATGACAGCTGCTGGAGTGACTTTGGGACAAGTCTCCTGCCGTCATTGACTTGCCCAGCCAAAAGTCCATACTTACATTCAATTGAACATCTGTAGCATGACCCGAAAATGGAAGTTTACAGACGCTTCCCATCCAGTCGAACAGAGCTTGTAAGGATCTCCCAGGAAGAATAGGATAAACTGCCCAAACACAGGGTTGCAAAGCTTGTACAGCTTGAAGTTGGAATTGCTGCTGAAGGGGCAGCTACAAAGTACTGAATTAAAGGTCTGAATACGTATATGAATGTAAGGTTTGTTTTTCATCTTTAAGAAATTTAAAAACCTGTCTGAAAACATATATTCATTCTACCATTAATACTGAGTGTAGATTGATGGCAAAAATGGTAAACTTATCCATTTTAAGTGAAATCTGCAATGCAATAAAGTGTGCACAAAGCAAAGGGGTCTAAAAACTTGATAAATCCACTGTATGTACTGTATGTATGTACAATATTTACTGTATGTGTATATTGTAATAGACAGCACACATGGGTTGGCATCCAAGCCAGGAGTGAACAATGGAAGGTCCGGGACGTCTCTTTTTTCCTGTCCAGAACACCACCCCATCTTTAATCGTCTGTCCACCTTTGGTTGGGGGTGCTAAACATGTGACCCACCAATTACTTCTGCTATGTTCTTCATTTGCAAT
>NC_041409.2:15982075-16042075 GCF_900747795.2 Erpetoichthys calabaricus | reverse complement strand
GTGACATTAATGTCAACCTTCAAATCCTTATTTCTCACTTAACAAGGCCTTACATCACCTTGTACAAGAATATCTTGTTGAGCCGCTTATTCCAGGAGTCTCACTTCAGCTTATTACCCAGAAGGCATATCTGCTGTACCACTGCAATGTTGTATCTTCTAATTTTTTACTTTCTCTTTGAAGTATTACTGAATTTTATATTCATTATTTTTTGCTTTTTGGCCATTTTATAGTGTAATGGGTAATTCACAGCAGGCAGATTGTCTTCTTTCATCAGCAAAGAGACAATAAAAAACATCACACAGTATGCAATTGAAACTGGGGTTATTTGTGTTAAGTACATTAAAAAGAATGCAGATCCTCAAAATAAGTACATGAAGAGGTAAAATAGCTAAAGTTTTCTGTTGCTGGATAAATCTTCTTTCAAGGCAGGTAATCACAAAGTATAAATTCTTGAAGAATATTTAAAATGAATTTTGTTTTTTCTAGTCATTTCTTTAGATAATCATGTAGGTCCACTGTACAAACATCTAATTCTTTGGATGAGATACACAATTTGTACTGTACTGTGTATGTGTGTGTGTATGTGTGTTTGTGTATATATATAATATATATATATATATATATATATAATCATTAAGACACTATATAAAAGCGGTCGGGATTGTCCTTCCATCCCATGAGTGCAAAGCGTAGCGGTATTCCGCTTATCACAGACTTACAACTTGCGGCTTGCAGTACGAAGCGACGCAATGTGAGCAGAGTTCTGGTGCTCCCATCGTCCCCTTGCTTTTGTGCGCGTTTTTGGAGATTAGGTAGGCTATTTTTAGATTTGTATACAAAGAAATTTTGTCCTGCCTTACTTCTTCTAACTTGGTCACTTTATTAGCAGTCATTCATTGACCTTTGCGACACAACATTTTCAAGAGCAAAGTGCTCTGAGGACATAGTTGTCCATGTAGTGGACACTCCACAACAGGGAAAACTGATAAAAGGCACTAATAGAGTTTTCACACTGAATATAGTATTCAAGGAAGTTTTCGAAATTATGTAGAACAAAAGTTTAAATTTCGTCGCAAAAATAACAGAAACTACGAGTATTAAAGTAATGTGGCTCAGATTCAATTTAACCAAATTAGTGAGTTGTGGTACATGAATTTTATTTTTCACTGTATAAAATATCAAATTGATCTACATATTGAATTGCCTTAAGAAGTGGTCGACTTAAAAGTCGGTCGCCTTAAAAGGCGGGTGAGCCTATAAATAACTATGCGGCGTATGCCTGCAGGAACACATGCAGCGAGCAAGTGACACACACACACATACACACACAGGCGCGTGCGTGAGAGAGAGAGCTGGATGCATAAGAATAATACAGTAGTTCATTACATTGATATACCGGTGTTTTCAGTATTCAAAGCGCTATCCACACAGGGAGGAACCGGGAAACGAACCCAAAATCTTCCACAGTCTCCTTATTGCAAAGCAGCAACACTACCACTGCGCTACAAGGCAGTTAAAGAATGCTCTGGGCTCGATTTTGTTTTCACTTCTGTTTACAGCAATCGGGTCGTAGCGTGCATTATTGCAATGTTACTTTTCTTGGTGGCTTATTACATTACGGACAATTGTATGTTACTCTCTCCAGAGGTCCATCTTTTCATTCACTCACAGTGGTATCCTCAAACCCACCCCATTTGGACAACTGTGTCGTTCAGGAAGTGTTCACCCATCAATACATAATTATTGCTGCGGGTTGGCTTGTGTATATATATATATATAGTAAACGAGGTCCAAGGCAGATAAAAGTTCGGCGTGACATCGCAACCCTGTGTATTGTAAAATACAAAATAATAAAGTGCTTTCAGCAAGAATAACGACTCTGAAGATGCAAGTTTGAAAACAGATTGCCCGAGGTGGCGGCACTTCCAGTTAAATTCATGCCAGGCAGGAAGTGGCAGCTCCAGGTGATGTGACTTCAGAGGCGGTAAGGCTGTCAATCATCCGGTCTGTACAGGGAGGAAGAGAAAAGGTGTTAGTAAACAGTGCCATCTTTAGGATCAGCAAGGAATTACCACTTCCAAAGTCTTTAAGATGTCCCCAAGGTGCACGTTTGCAAAAAAGCAAAGGTGGGTGTGACAAATACCCCATTTTGGTAAAGTCTGTCGGCTCTTCCCAGCGAATGCACACTCCTGAGCACAATGGCTGCTGCTGAGTGACCATTCAGCCCCCTCCTGAGCACTGGTCACACACGCTCCATTCCGGGGGGTTCCATACCTGTCTGTCTGTTTACTTTCCTTGCACCAGCTCTCTCTCACACTCCTGCCTCTCTTCTTCCCACTTTAACCTCCTTTGTTTTTCCTTTAATTCATTCCTCTCCATTTTTCCTCTTTTGATTCTCTGTCCCTTTTGAAACACGGGGACGTGGCACAGCTGCATCAATCAGCAGCTCCTGGCATCAATTAGGGGTGTGGGTGATCCTGCGCCTGTGCACTAAGTGCAGGGCCGTCCACTCCCGCATTGCACATGGGAACCACTCTCGCCACACTACCATGCCCCCTCCTGAACATGTGAGTCTGGCGATTATTTCTTTAAAATGCCAGTCAGCCACGGACATCTCTTTACCACACCCATGCAACCTGGATGGATAGCAGCTCTTTTTCCTAGAAGTCTCGACACCCAAAATGCCTAGATATTAGGTCGCTCTGTCCAATTCCAATCTTGTATTTTGTATCTGAACTAGTTGGTCTTTGGTCAGGCGTGGGCTCTAGATGGAAATGATGAAGGAAGAGTCATATACCACGTGATGCAAGTGAACCCTATATTTATGCTGGTCTTGTGCTTCTGTGCTATACCCCTTGGACCAATGTGTATTGTAGTTTAGGAGCCAAATCTCTTCCCATGTGCAGGCCTTGTGCCTTTGAGTCCGTACACAACCTACGTTCGCTGACCTTGTACTCCTGGCCAGTGGCTAGGGTAAAATATATCTTTTATGCTTTGCAAGCCCTAACCTGTAGTTAGGGTGTGAAGGTAGGAAAGGTATCAGGTTAGCCATCCTAAAGTTCCTCTTGTGAACAGTTGTGGCAGGACATAGGCTAGCAAAGCAAACCCTTTTAGATTAACTGAACAGTTACAGTGGAACTTTCCTCAAGAATGCAATGCAGATTTTCTAATTAATCATATGCTGCATCCATATACTCAGAGGCAACAAGCAAAACATGTGCTCTGTTCCCACATAATTTATGTACAAAGAATGAATACACAAAAGGGAGAACACAAACAACAATGTGACACAGAACTTAAAACCCTGCAGCCACTCTGTCCCTGATTATTTCGATGTCAGCCTCAGTCTACCAAGGGTTGTGGTTCTCCCATTTGCCCACCTCTAGGGAACAACCAAGCACTCAATGGTTTCCTTTCTCACTTTCATATCATATGTCTCTTTCTGACACCAGGAAACGCTCACTCCAACCTACCTTTCTGGAATGTCACAGGCACTTCCTGGATCAGAGAAGTGTCAGGTAGGCAGCAGTTCTCATGGCACAGCCTGCCAGGACTGGCTGTCCGTCACACAAGAGCTGGCAGGAGGACAGCTGCAGAATGCAATGCTCTTTTGAGAGCAGCTCAGTTCACGCATACAAAAAAAGGAATTCAAATGTGGATGAGCTCATCATGAAAAAACATGGGGATTAAGGTAAGAATGTTTAATTTAAACATCCTCATAATCTGAAAAATATACAATTCAAAATATAGATGATTGGCTAAACATAGAAAAAGCAAACATTGCACAGAATACAAGGCATACAGTACAGTTGAAAGGCTCCAAAGCACAAAGCATATTTATATATATTATTATATAAAATATAATATAGTAAGATGGACACTGTATAGCGCACGACCCGACACAGATTGGACATGGGAGGCACGTGTAAACTAAAAGAAATACTTTTTATTTTCTTCCCCTGTGGGCGCACGTCTTCCCCATGACCCACAGGCAATACACAGTCCCAAGCACAAGCACACCACTAATGCACTGCACTCTTCTTCTTTCTCTGGCACCACCACGACTTCCAAGCAACCTTGTCCTCCTTCCACCTGACTCTGGCCGCTGAGTGGTGGTCGCTGGCTCGTTTGATCACCGAGTTCCGGCTGCACTTCCGGGTGTGATGCATATGCTGCCCACATGGGCTCAGGAGTCCCAAACACAGCACCCCCTGGCGGCCATCTAGCGCAGGGGTCTCCAATCACAGTCCTGGAGGGCCGCAGTGGCTGCAGGTTTTTGCTCCAACCCAATTACTTAATAAGAAGCACTAATTGCTCAAGTAACACTTCTGCTTCACTTTAGTTGTCTCGCTCATTAAGATTTTGAATGCTTATTGCTTATTTTCACCTTAAACAGCTGTACTCATTCAGTTTTTAATGGATGCTAATTAGCAATAACATGCGAATGACAAAAGAGACCAGCATTTCTCCATTTGGCTTGTTACCATTTACACCAGTGTGTATTTATCCTGCATTATTTGGTTTAATTAAATACTTCGAAGGAAAGTAAAGAGAAAAAAGTGAATGATTGAGAATTGTTGTCCATTTTAGCCTTCAAATCATTTGGATGATATCCTTAGATAGGGGAAGAAAGTCTAGGATATGAGAATGACCTGACATAGCAGAGTCAAAGCACTAACAAGCCATGAAGTTAAATTATTGGCAGAATTGCTTTCTAATTAAGCAACCAGGTTAGAACAAAAACCTGCAGCCACTGCGGCCCTTCAGGACTGTGATTGGAGACCCCTGATCTAGCGTCCAGTGGGAGGTATTGCAGTGTCCAGGGCTGCTCCCCCAAAACAAAGTGTTGGGGACCATCCCCATATATTGTCCTGCAGACAAAGTAGCAAAATAAATGATCAAAAGCAAACCAAAACGGTAACATTTGACAATCTTTATCTGACAAAATTATATACAGTATTGAATTGTGGGAGCATGGAAATGGTTGGCAGGAAGTGACGTTGTAACAGGAAGAGGAAACAACGTTGTTTGATGAAAACTGGAAGTGATGTCTTTGAGAAAGCGTTGGAAGTGATGTCAGTTCATGTGACCGGAAGTGATGTCATGGTGGCCATTTTAAAATTCAGAAAGGTTGGAAATTAGTTTTCTTCGGTTTTTCTGTGGAGAGAAGAGATTCCAGTAAGTACCACGTGACAACCCTTCATCTCGCGATGTTTCACTCACCTTTAGGCTTTTAGACTGCCTCCTAATCGCACGTGTGTGACAATATATATATATATATAATATAAATAGTCACAGATGGCAGAGGTTCTTGTCTGGCTGGGACACCCTTTCATTCTATGGACTGGGGGAGCAAGCCTGGTCAGGACAGTACCTTCCCCAGAACACCAGATGGCAGCCCACCCTGGGTTGCATCGGGGCCACAGGCGTGGGATTTAGGCCACCACCAGGGGTCACTGCAGTCATTCCTGAGCCCATGTGGGTGGTTCTCCTGCCACACCCAGAAATGGGCTATAAAAGGAGCCATCAGCCACCACTCCAGGAGTGAGAGTCGGGAGGAGGGAGACAAAGCTTGCCGGAGAGGAGTGAAGGAGATAAAGAAGAAAAAGTGTTGTTGTGTTTGTGCCGTATTTGTGGGACTGTGTTGTGCCTGTGAGAACGGGGAAGGCGTGGTCACAAAATTGAGCCTTGGCTGATAAGAACAGCTCCACAGCGCATGCTGCTGTGACAATGAAGCACTTAGCACAGGTAAAATTAAAGTCATCCATGATGAAAGAGTTGCAGTGGCATGCTTCCTACACCACATTAGTGGGCTTTGGGTCCGTCAATCATGCAGCATGTCTGTCAGGAAAAGAGCCACAGCAACACTGGATGGCAGTGAAGGGCATTGCAGCAATCTTGACAAATTGACCCTGGGGTGTTGTGTTTGGTTAAAGACGCATGCACCACCTTTCTTCAAGGAATGCAGGTCTGAGTATTACTAGTATAGACTGTAATAATTAAGTAGGATGAGAAAAATCCAAGGAATAGAGCAAAGATCAAAAAACATAAGAACAGTAAATAAACTGCAAATGTTCACTTGACAACACTAACCCAGGCTCCCCTTTTTATATTATGGGTCCCTCCATGATGTGATTGCTATATAACAGACCCATATAGTACAGTAGAAGCCTGAGTTCCAACAATGATGGATGGATTAAAAGCCAGAAGTCTGTATGACCATCAGCATCAAGTGACTCCGTGAGAACCCTAACTACAAAGAGGACTATTTCATTTATGTTAGCTAGAATGCCCAGAGGGGACTGGGCGGTCTCGTGGCCTGGAACCCCTACAGACTTTATTTTTTTCTCCAGCTTTCTGGAGTTTTTTTTTTTTTGTTTTTTCTGTCCACCCTGACCTTACTCCTTTTCTATGTTAACTAATGTTGTCTTATTTTAATTTCTTATTTTGTCTTTTATTTTTCTTTTCTTCATTATGTAAAGCACTTTGAGCTACTTTTTGTATAAAAATGTGCAATATAAATAAATGTTGTTGTTGAGAAATAAAGTAAGGAAAATGAGTTATGATTCAAATTCACAGCTATATGCTTTCGAAAACATCCACAAACAAGGCCTACCCCAGGCAGTCTGACCCCAAAATCTACAGGCTTGTTTTGGCCGACTCAGGTCTGAACGGGGCACTTTCTTGGGCCCTTTCTTTTAATGTTCAAAATACATCCAAATTATATTGAAAAATATATAACAATGCCCTTCTGTGGAGAGTAACTGAAAAACCTCTGGCTAGTAAAGACAAGACAAAGCAAAATCTTTATAAATATTTATTTAAACAAATGCAAGCACTCTCAAAGCAACCCAAAGCAAACACGTACTGAAATGCAAACCAATAACCAAAACCCAGGCAAAATATTCCAGAACCAGAAAAATCAGTACTTACTATTAAATGCACTCTTAGAGCACTGAAAGATTCACACTCAGATTTGGAATATAAAGTTTGAGGGTGGTCCTACATGTGTGACATCAGGGTGGCCCTGCCTGTTGGGGTTCTACCCACAAAACACAGGAGACATAAGAGAACAAGACAAAATACACAGAAACATGATACTTGCAAATTAAATAATTAAAGAAAAGCATGATGTTACATAAAGGGGAATCAGAAATTAGAAATAACACATGATGGAAACAATCAACAATAACAAAAATAAAAAACATACAAGAGATAAACTGTATCTAGGGCAATAACCCTGCCTGAGCCATAACAAAAAGCAGCACAAAGGGAGGAGCTCCATTCTGTTCCTGACGGGGTGGACAAAATAGTCCATGGACCACCAAACTACTGTGCATTTAGTCAGCTCCAGAAGGATATTGCTCCTCAAGCCTTCGGTAGACCTTAATGAATCAGGTCTTGTAGGCAGCTTGGCTCCACTTCTTCTGATAGGATGAGTGGCTATGACTTCGCCTTTAAAAGAGTAATGCAGTTCTAATTCTCCTGGCTGGGGACCCTGTGCTCCCCTGCATTGGCCTACAGCAGGGGTAACTCAATTATAGTCATGGAGGTTCACAGTGGCTGCAGGTTTTCACTTTAACCAGTTTCTTAATTAGAACCTGTTTATCCTCTTTAATAAAATCCCTGTGTGCGTCCAGTGTCCGTGTGTGTGTGCGTGTCTTCTGGTGAAGTGCGCATGCGCGGGGCATGGTGTGATGCTTCAAAGCAGATGCTTCAAAGGCCGCCTGACGCGTCACACAAGACAGAGGGGGTGGGACCTATAAAATATCGCGCGGCTGATCCAATCGGATTTCGGTAAATGAGGTAAGACTTAAAACATAAGGCACGACAAATCCAATCGGGTACTGAGACACGGAGACCAGTTTCCCCAAAGAGGTGGGATTAGTGTTTGCTGTTGTGCAAGTGTTCACTCTGAGGATGTCAGTTTGGCCCGGTAAAGTGTCAGTCGTTGAAGGGGTTTTCCTAAATATACGAATTTTCATGGTATTACAATAGGATGACTTTTAAAAGTAGATTTATTTTCGCGCACATAAAGTCCGTTGCTGGGGAAATGCCACACATACAATAATCAGACGCACGCCAGCACAGATTAAAATACTTGCTAGGGAACTGCACAGTACTTACTGGAGAGATGCAACAGGCACGCCATTACATCAGTTGCTGGGGAGAATCTGCTGATTGCCCACTTATTGTGACAGAAAATTAAACGCATTTTACGGACATCAAAGCCAGTATTACTGTCAGAGAAAATTACAGGCATTTTACGGAAATACAAGCCAGTATTACAGCGAGAGAAAATTAAAGGCACACAATACAGTGACACATATTACAGCCACATACAAGCCAGTAAATATACAGCCATTTAGTATAGACTGTTCCTACTAATGTTTATGCACTACTGTTCTAGCGCCCGTTATTGTAACAGGGCTTAATGTCTAGTTTACTAATAAAACAATACTTTTTTGCACTTAGTTTTAGATCTGCTTGCTACAATTAAGACCCAATTAATTTCCTTTTTTACTTTAAACTGGTGAATGAGGTTTTATTTGTTGCCTGTTTTCTTAACTACTCAACAGTAAATAATGACGTGCAATTGATAAAGGGATCACCAGCTCAGTTCTTGAGCTAATGTGCTTCCACTTAAACCCGTGTGCCTACATCATGAGGTATTTGTGTTATAAATGAGAGAGGAAGGAAGGACCACAAAACATATGGATAAAGTTCTCAGACAACAAAAAATATACATTGTTTCTCTCGGAAGAATGAAAACACTAATAAGCCATATTATTAAATACCAAGTTTCATTATGTGTTATGCCTGGCTTCGAATTCCAAAACTGTTTGTAATGAAAACCAGCAGCCTCTGTGGACCGTAATTGAGTACCCCGGCATAGGGCTTTTCTACCCTACTGCCCTCCTTCTGTTAGGCTACGTTCCTACTACTACATTTTTATTTATAAACGCATTCATCTACACTTTTGCTTTTCATCCACACTACCCCAGTATTTTTACTTTTGATAACGGTCTCTGGATCTGCATACTTCTGAAAATGCTACAGTGTAGATGGATGAAAATGAAGAGTTTTGAAAATGCAAATTCTAGCTGTGCTCTGACTGGTTTGTGCTTATTATGGGGCTAACGTCTCATTCCCTTCATTGGAGAAAAGCATATTCAAACATAGCAGACACAAAGGTGCTGCTTCTCGTGGTGCTTGTTGCGTTGCTTACCTGCTTGCAAGGAAATTATGTTTTGTGCAGTTTAAATGTTGCAAATATGCACAAAAGACACAATTGTTTACTGGTCTCTACAGTTTTAAGATAAATCTCATAGCTGGTGGCGAAATCATCCCTTCAAGAAGGACACTTCCTCTTCCAGTTTTAGCCAATGCACACATGCAAAGTGTCGGTGAACAGCCTCATCATGTGTGTTTATGTTCTTAGTGTTGGAGGAGATACTTGGGTAAACGATGTGAAAATGTTAGTGTGAATAGAGATAATTATTATTTTAAAAATGCAGTGTTTAAATGAAAATGTAGCATTGCGGATGTACTGTAGCTTTACTCAGAGGGTTGTATTTCTTACATCCTTCCAGGATGCACTTTTTTCTTGCACTGGTGGTCTTTCCTCTCCACCCTTATATGTACCCAGTATTTGTGGGTGGCTTAATCTCCAGCAATGCTCTTCTTTCTGCATTGACATACTGATTCTCATCACCACTGACAGCATGTGTTTTCCATTTTCCTTCTCTCTCTGTCTCTTAGGGTCTTACAATGAGTGTCGCATTTCTCCCCTATTCCTCCTTCCACAACACTTTGCCCTCTGGGCACCCCACCACTATATAGTATATTTGCACACACATAACATTTACAACACAATACAATGGTAGCCTGCAGTCAAGCCATTAATCTTATTTTCATTGGCACATTTCCCCAGTTACCATGTAATAAAATGCCGAGCGAGTGCCTTAAAACCGGGTCATTTTGGAAAGGACGCTTTTTCAGATAGACAGCAAAACAATGGCATTCTATATCATGAGGCACACATAAGCTTGTCAATGCATAACAATATTATGGTAATACAGCAAGTCATAATACATGGATCATGAAATAGAGATGTGTTTTCTCATCACAATAAAACTGCAAGGTTTCGTTTCCCATGTTAAGACAGATGGTGGCACATATTTGTTCCAGGCTGATGTAGCAATATTCCCCTGTACCTGTTCAAACGCTGGTATAAAATGACTTTTATGTATTGCATTAGACAGATGAGGCATACAGTGCCGAGAGACTACATGCAGGCAGAAGGTTTCATCCGCCCATCTTTTCAATGGCTTTTATCTTTATTATATTGTTTTTTCACAAAGCCATGGCCACATAAACAACCACATTCAGTTTGAATATTGTGAAAGACAAACTACAGGAGAAAATACTGTAATGGACTGAAAAGTTTGAAGTTTTAAACATTTAGCCTGCCGTGACACGCGTTGACATTTAGTACCATAGTATCTATGTGTGTTGTATGTTGTTGGCCATATGTGTTGTGATGGATGGCTGGCGTTCCAGTCTGGCCGGGATGTCCCTCATCAGAAGAAAATAGCCTTTTCAAAGCAATACATCCCCCGGGACGCTAGATGGCAGCACCCCTGGATGGAAATGGTTCCTTGGATTCCCACTGGGCAGCATGGGACATGGAGTCCGTCTCTTCAGCCCTGTTGGGTGCCATGGGTGCCGCCAGGGGGAGCTCACCAAGAACCCGTGTTTCCTTAAGAGGCATTAGCTCTCTGGAAATGTGTTCTTTTCAATTGTGGCGTTTTAATTAATCTGAATTTAATTAATTATAAATAAAAAGGTATTATCCCCCTCCAGCATGCAATAAGACGGTTACAAGATTTACACGAGAAGTAAAAAGGATAATCTAGCTCTTTATTGACCGGTTCACGTGGTATTACAAACGGGAAGCTTATCACTGACATATCAAGCATGTGGGAGACTCGACCTACGCCGTCTGCCATCTTTCGTCGCCACGCTGAAAGGATTTTAACCGGACAGAAGACATAATCTTCTGCCCGGCCTCAGACGGAAGACAAAGTCTTCCGCCCGGCAGTTTCAAAGTGTTGGCTGTAGGTCCATCCTTATAGTCGGGTTGCTCCATGTGTAGGTTCTTGGCTCCGGATCTAAACAAGGACAGGAAAGGACTCAAAACCCACCTTCAAAAATACAGAAATAGCACAATGCCTACATACAGTTCTCATCCTCCCAACAAGGAAAGAGGATGGTGTACTGACAGAAGACAGAAATATACTAGTCTGTCTTTAGGCTGACTGTTCAATTGTCCAGTTGTCTTTGGCTCTCTAGTCCTGTGCTTGGCTCGGCAATTCTAAATGCTGGTGCTGTGCCTCTGTGTACCATATTTGGTCTGCCTGTATGAATGAGTCCATAACAGTGGGCACACAGAACAGTGACATTAAACTTAATAAAAACACATATTATAACACCCGGCGACTATGACGGTTACTTCAACCTGGAAGTACTTCGGAGTAACGAGGATGGAAAACCCGCAGTACTTCTGGGATACTTGAAGAAGGCGTTTGACCCGGAGAAGGAATACTTCCAGGTCATGGACTTTAAAAGGACTGTGGGAAACCCAGCAGAGAGAACCGGAGTTGGGTGGGAGTGTGATGGAGCTGCTGGGAGTGGAGGATTGGTATTTGTAATTGATTATTGTGATTATTGAATTATTATTGAGAATTGTGGAGTGTGCGGTGTGTTGTGCATTATTATTGAAGAAAATATTAAAGAATTATTCTTGGTGTTTTAAACGTATGTCTTGAACGTGTGCCTCGTGGGTTCAATGGGGCAGCAGCGCCTCTAGTGTCCACAGTGTGTGTAAGTGACATGAAGAACTAACCGATCATGAACCAATTTGGCACTCCTGTTAAAATTCTCTAATGTTAGAACCCAACTGATATTTAGTGAAATGCTTTCACAGGAATTTCTAGTTTACTGAATGCAATACATTTGTTATCAAAACATAAAATACTATCACGAAAGTGGGCATGGAAGGCAGTTTAAGGGCTCCAGTGAATGTAGTCACCCGCCGAGCCAACGGTGGGTGCTGTTTTCTCATCCCTTCTCTTCTTCTCCCCCTATAGACCAGTTGATTGACGGACCTTCCATCAGTGATGTCATCCTGGACCCACCCCTTCCTGCCATCGATCTGCTTCTGTTCTGTTTTGGACTTGTGTCTGCAATGACATCTCCACAGCGAATTGTGTTTTCATTTTCCTCTAACCTTTCAAATTATGCAGGGTTACCCCAACTCTTTATCTGTGTTCCTTGTATCTTTTTGCAATACCTATGAAGAAGGCCAAAATAAAAAAAGAATGTTTTATTAAAAACTAAAGAACATAAGAGAAGTAATAACAAAGCAAAGAACAAAAGTAACTTGAAAGAACCAAAAATAATAACCTTAATGAATCTTGGGGTGTTCCTACTCTCTGGTCAGTTTCATATTTAAATAGCAGGTTGGCTAGCCTACTTCCCCCTAAGGATCTACACCTTCCATCTCTTTTTCTGACCCTACAGCGGCAGTTGTCTTCCATCTTACTAGAATCACATTTGGGTGGATTTACGTTTATTACAGATGAGTGTTGTTAGGTACATTTATTGATTTGGGTGTTTTGAGTATTGAAATCTGCATCTCCAGTGGCTCTTCGTTTCCATCTCTCTTGACTGCAGTCCTTTTCACCTCTGTGTGACAGGGTTTGACACACTATTTTCTTTGAATACGTATTTTGCAATTTCTGTCTTTATGAATGTAAGTAACAATTCTTTCAACCTAACATCTGACACTATTGTTGTAACTTTGAACAACAGCAACAACATATTATTAGGGTTAGGGTTAGGGTATTACACTTTTACCACTAGTCCATTGATGTCTGTAAATGCCAATGTGTAGTCTGATTTTACAGAAAGAGTTTTTCCCTTGCAACAGGTTATTGCGGTACCCGGTGTGCAATATGGCTAATTAGCTTACTTACTGCTGCAGGTGACCACCAGTCAGGGAAGGCATGAAGTGAATATTAACTGTCAGAAGAGATCGGTAGCAAGGGCATTAAAATGTCAGGAGAGCTTGAGGACAGAGCAGCAATGAGCTCTGAGTGAATAGAGCAATGTTCAACAGGAAAACGTTTGAGAAAGAGAACAAGCAGTGAGGGTGCTGGGACGCCCTCATGAGTGGCAGAGAGTCTGACGGGAAGCACTTGAGAGTAGCAATGAGTAAAGGGTGATTTCTTGGGGGCAAAGAGACGAGCATAATATTCCAGCTCTCTGCACATTTAGAATTCTTAGATTTATATTTGATATCACTTTCATGATGAAATGCATTAATATATGTATGTTACATTTTACAAATAAATCGTTAACTTTGTTTAAACAATGAATACTGCTAATAGTTACACATAGGGGGGGTGGCACATGGCAGAGCGGTAGTGCTGCTGTCTCACAGGGAGTCACGTCCCTTGTCCCCTGCCTGGAGTTTGCATGTTTTTCCTGGTGGATTTCCACAGTGGGCTCAGTTTTCCATCCAAAGACATGAAGGTTTGGGGATTCGGTGAAGCTACAATGACACCAATGTATGCGTGTGTGTCTGTGCTTATGTTCACCTTGCAATGACCTGATGCCCCGCTCAGGGATTTTGTTTCTGTCTTGCACTGATGCTGCTGGAATGGGCGCATCTCCGAATTGATGGATGTAATCATTAAACATCCTTTTCAGAGATATTGTGGCAAAGTGTCCTTGGAATTTAATGGATGTTTTGGGCACACACATCTCATCGCGTGAAGTATCAACCCGGCCTTAGGTGCCTTACTTTTCAGCTGACGATCTTGACAAGGGCTTATTTTTGGGGTAGGGCTTATATTACAGAACAGACTGAAAATCATGCTAGGGCTTATTTTCGGAGTAGGTCTTATTTTTGGGGAAACACGGTAGTGATAATCTTTTCTAGACTGTACTGTACTCCCATTTCGCATGACTTAACAGTAACCATTACATCTTCAGATTTACTGATTACACAAAAATGACTGAGCTCATCACCAGTAAGGATGAGACTGATATATGAAGGAGGTGGCAAAAATGACAAAATGGTATAAAAAAAACTATGATGTACTAAAGTAAAAGAACTCAAAATGGAGTTGAGGGGAAAAAGAGTAGGTCATTTTCTTATCGTCGTTGATAGAACATCAGGGGAGACTGATTCAGATGCCTAGACTTACAGACCTCCGTTAACCTTGGTTGGATCCATTACAATGAAGTCATGCTGAATGTAGCACAAAGCTCCTTCAGTTTCTGAAAATGTGTAGAGGGATGAGTAAGGATATATTTATTAATTTATATTTATGAACAATAAATTGTTTCCTGACTGGTGGCATCATGGTGTGGTGTGATATAGTAACATAACAGCAAAGGATAAAATACCATTTAGAGGGTTCTGATATAAGCCCAAAATAATTGCAGGATGATACTTACCAGTGAGTGAATAGCACATTTGTGTGTGTTTGCCCTGCAATGAACTGGCACCCTTTGCTAGCTGGGAAAGGCTCCAGCTTCTCCCCTGCAACTCTGGATCTGAGTTAAGTGGGTTAGAAAATGACAATGACACCTATGAATTTCAGTATACTGCTTTCATCCATCCTTCCAGTCATTCATAAACCTATTTAATGCAGTTCATGTTTGCTGGGGGTCAAGGACTATTGAATGTCAGAGGCAACAGACCACCTCGAGAACATTAGGTGCAGCCCAGGAGAAAGCAGGGGTCTAGTCCATTGCAGGACAAAGTCATGCACACACCCAAGCTCACTCATGTTGGGTCCAAATTTGAGTTGACAAGGAACCCAAAGTGCACACCTTTGAGATGTGGGTGGAAAGCTGGAATGTCAAAAGAGAACAAGACACCAAGCTCCACATAGAGAGTCACTAGGTCTGAAGATTCAAACTTAGCTTTCTGAATACGAAAAAAAAAATTCTCTAAATGCAATCAGCGTTTATTTCTCCTCCGTAAACTCAAACAATTGTCCTTTAGACAAGGACCTCATGTTGTCCTTTTATCACAGTATGATTCACTATTAGCACTTTCAGTTTCGTTGCCTGGTTTAGAGGTCTAACAAACCAAAATTTAAAAAAGCTTCAGCAGATTACTAAGCATGCAGCTAAAGTAATTGGGACTGATGTAGATGATTTGGCAAGTGTGTATGTCAGAGGACAATGCTAAAGAAACTAGAAATCATCTCAACTGACGACAGACATCCATTACATGTAGAACTTAACTTCAGTAAATCAGGAAGGATAGTCGCTTTGAAAACCTACACAAATCTCTCCAGAAATTCCTTTCTTCCTATTGCCATAAGACTTTTTTAATAAGGAATACTGGAGAAAATGATTAAGGTTTGATATGTATCCGGTAACACTTTTTGTGTAAATATACATTATCAAACTGCCTTACCTTAACTTGTCTTGTCTCTATTTGTTTTGTTCCATTTCTTTCTGTCTTGTTATTCGATGCAACTGAGAAGGCAAATGTCATGTTTTCTTGTGCTGTGAGGCAGGAGCACTAACTAGAGGACTACCCTGATACCGTTTACTGCTTATTTAAGGCTACTAATACCTAAAGCAGTGAATAAGACTAAGCACAATTAAAACAGAAGGTGAAAATGATATACTATGTAATTTCTAAGTTGGAAACTTTTTATTATTATTTTAGTTATTATATTTAACATATTCTTCATTGTACATGAACATGTAACAAGACATCTGAGACTGACTTTGGCATCACTAGATGAACACATTTTCGCATAATTGGAATAACCTTCACTTTGCGTCAGAAGTTGCTGGATTTGTCTCTCTAACGTTTTTTTTTAAAGATCATTCTGTGCTGTAATTTTTTTAAATATAAATAATTTCACATTGTCATAGAAGTCTGTGAAATATCATTTTCTATAAGAATATTTGTTGTTGTTTGGCACCAGGCAGTATCATTCCAAACTTGGCACCTCCTGACTAATATTTTAAAATTGAGTTTGTTTTATTTTTCATCTTTGTGAAAATGAGATGTACAGTGCATCCGGAAAGTATTCACAGCGCATCACTTTTTCCACATTTTGTTATGTTACAGCCTTATTCCAAAATAGATTAAATTCATTTTTTCCTCAGAATTCTACACACAACACCCCATAATTCACCTTTGGCAGCAATTACAGCCTCAAGTCTTTTTGAATATGATGCCACAAGCTTGGCACACCTATCCTTGGCCAGTTTCGCCCATTCCTCTTTGCAGCACCTCTCAAGTTCCATCAGGTTGGATGGGAAGCGTCGGTGCACAGCCATTGTAAGATCTCTCCAGAGATGTTCAATCAGATTCAAGTCTGGGCTCTGGCTGGGCCACTCAAGGACATTCACAGAGTTGTTCTGAAGCCACTCCTTTGATATCTTGGCTGTGTGCTTAGGGTCGTTGTCCTGCTGAAAGATGAACTATCACCCCAGTCTGAGGTCAAGAGCGCTCTGGAGCAGGTTTTCATCCAGGATGTCTCTGTACATTACTGCATTCATCTTTCCCTTTATCCTGACTAGTCTCCCACTCCATGCCACTGAAAAACATCCCCACAGAATGATGCTGCCACTACCATGCTTCACTGTAGGGATGATATTGGCCTGGTGATGAGCGGTGCTTGGTTTCCTCGAAACGTGACGCCTGGCTTTCACACCAAAGAGTTCAATCTTTGTCTCATCAGACCAGAGAATTTTCTTTCTCGTGGTCTAAGAGTCCTTCAGGTGCCTTTTGGCAAACTCCAGGCAGGCTGCCATGTGCCTTTTACTAAGGAGTGGCTTCCGTCTGGCCACTCTACCATACAGGCCTGATTGGTGGAATGCTGCAGAGATGGTTGTCCTTCTGGAAGGTTCTCCTCTCTCCTCGGAGGACTCTCTGAAGCTCTGACAGAGTGACCATTGGGTTCTTGGTCACCTCCCTGACTAAGGCCCTTCTCCCCCCGATTGCTTAGTTTAGATGGCCGGCCAGCTCTAGGAAGAGTTTTGAACTTCTTCCACTTACAGATGATGGAGGCCACTGTGCTCATTGGGACCTTCAAAGCAGCAGAAATTTTTCTGTAACCTTCCCTAGATTTGTGCCTCGAGACAATCCTGTCTCGGAGGTCTACAGACAATTCCTTTGACTTCATGCTTGGTTTGTGCTCTGACATGAACTGTCAACTGCGGGACCATATATAGACAGGTGTGTGCCTTTCCAAATCATGTCCAATCAAATGAATTTACCACAGGTGGACTCCAGTTAAGCTGCAGAAACATCTCAAGGATGATCAGGGGAAACAGGATGCACCTGAGCTCAATTTCGAGCTTCATGGCAAAGGCTGTGAATATTTATGTACATGTGCTTTCTCAATTTTTTTATTTTTAATAAATTTGCAAAAATATCAAGTAAACTTTTTTCACATTGTCATTATGGGGTGTTGTGTGTAGAATTCTGAGGAAAAAAATGAATTGAATCCATTTTGGAATAAGGCTTTAACATAACAAAATGTGGAAAAAGTGATGCACTGTATATACACCCATCAGCCACAACATTAAAACCACCTTCTTAATATTGTGTAGGTCCCCCTCATGCCACCAAAACAGCCCTGACATGCTGAGGCATGGACACCACAAGAGCTCCAAAGGTGTCCTGTGGTATTCGGCACCAAGACGTTAGCAGCAGATCCTTTAAGTCCTGTAAGTTGAAAGGTGGGGCCTCCATGGATCGGACTTGTTTTTCCAGCAGATCCCACAGATGTTCAACCAGACTGAGATCTGGGAAATTTGGTGGTCAAGTCAACACCTTGAACACTGTCATGTTCCTCAAAGCATTCCTGAATAATTTTTGCAGGGTGTCAGGGCGGATTATCCAGCAGAAAGAAGCCACTGCCATCAGGGGATACCGTTGCCATTAAAGGGTGGTCTGCAACAATCTTTACGTAAGTTGTACATGCCAAAGTAACATCCATATGAATGGCAGGACCCACAGATTACCCAGAAGAATATTGCCTAGAGCAGGGGTGGGCAAAGTCAGTCCTGGAGGGCCGCAGTGGCTGCAGGTTTTTGTTCCAGTTACTTAATTATTCATTTAATTAAACCAAATAGTGCATGATAAATACACACAGGTGTAAATGGAAACAAGCTAAATTGAGGACTGCTGGTTTCTTTTGTCATTTGAATCTTATAGCTAATAAGGAGCAATTAAAAACCAAGAATACAGCTGTTTAAGCCTAAAACAGGCAATAAAGGTTGAAAATCCTAATGAGTGACAAGATAAAAATGAAACAGGAGTGTTACTTGAACAATAAGGGCTTCTTATTAAGCAATTGGGATGGAACAAAAACCTGCGACCACTGCGGCCCTCCAGGAACGACTTTGCCCACCCCTGGCCTAGAGCGTCACACTGTCTCTGAATGTGATTTATCAGACCATGCCATCTTTTCCCATTTTTCCAGTTCTGATGCTCAGTTGCCCATTGTAGGCATTCAGCAGTAGATAAGGGTCAGCACAGGCCCTCTGCCCAGTGCACTGTGTATTTTGACATCCTTCTTGGCCAGCATTATGTTTTTCAGGTAATTTGAGCTACAGCAGCTCTTCAGTGGAACTAGATCAGATGGGCTACCCATCATTCTTGCACACAAATCAATGAACCCTGGTTGGCCATGACCTTGTCACTGGATAACCAGTTGTCCTTCACTGGACCAATTTTGGTAGGTATTAACTGGCATACTGGGAACACCCCACAAGACCTGCCGTTTTGGAGATGCTCTGACCGAGTCATCACCTTCTAGAGTTGACTGTCCACTTGACAGGTGACACTGTAAAGAGAGAATTAATGTTAATCACTCATGCCAATCATTCACCTGTCAGCAGTTTTAATGCTGTGGCTGATCAGTGTACCGTATCTTTACAGTGCTACTACACTGTTGTGAGTATGTACATTTAGCAAACATGTCTTAACCAGTCTTACCATGGGTAGGTTTCTTTAGCTGTCTCCTCAAACACTTTAATATTAATACAGTTTTTGATTTGAATAATTCACTAAATCTTTAAACAAAAACAAATATTCTTATACACTATTTCATCTGCCATATTCCCAATGCAACCAGACAGTTCCTCTTTAAACAATCGAATACTTACCACTGAATCCTAGATGGGGAGACCTGCTCTCCACATTTCCCAGTCAATATGGACTAGACATTATAGATTATCTAAGCCACAGACTGGCAAAGCATCCATAACTCCTGACAAATTGATATGCTTCAGGCATTGCTTAATTTTTCTGCAGATCTGTCATTAGTTAAGTATGGGAGTGGACACTCCCACTAACAAAGACATAGCAAACAATAATGCAAACATTAGAGTTAATCAATAAATGGCTGTGAGCAAGGAAGGGTGGCAGACACTAATTTCACAATATACAGTATACGTCATTGAGATAAATGAATAATGAAGCACGATGTGCATGCAGATGGTCATATACTGCAGGGGTGAAGAGTTGTTGTAGCTGCAGGGTTTTGCTTAATTTGAAACCAATCCCTGCCAATAACAGAACTTATTTAATTTTAAATTGCTAGTGTTTTTATTCTGGCATGTCAGGTCATTTTCATATCATATTTTGCACTAACATTAAGAAGTTTTTCTTTACACAGAGAACCATAAGTGGAAAAAGTGACCAAGCAGAATGGTAGACAGTAGGACTTTAAGGACTTGATGTTAGTTTGGTAGAATTATATGGATAGGACTAGCAAGCTTTGTTGGGCTGAATGGCCAGTTCTCATCTAGATTGTTCTAATTAACCCCACCGCTTTCATGCAGAAGGCTCCAAAAGCCCAACACTCCCGGGGGGTGGGGTGGTCTCATTTGTACCCGGACAATCCTAAAGGACGGAGCTCTGAGCTCACATTGAAAAGCCGTGAAGGCTACTTTATCTTCTATTTTTCGCCCTTGAGTGCTTGTTTTGTTGTTTACTGCCTAAAAATTAAAAAGGGCGATCCGGCTGGCACCCCAACACTTTCTACACATTCCTGTACTCCTTCCACCCATCCACAAGCGCTGGTTCCTTTGTCATTTACATTTTATTGCTAACAAAAAGATTTATAACATTGAATACAGCTGCTTAAGACTAAAAAAAGAAATTAAGGGTGGGGAATCTTAACAAACAAGACAACTAAATGAATTGTTTGAGCAGTAAGTGTCTTCAACTACAATATCTTTTTGCTAATATATCGGGCTAGAACAAAGACCTGCAGCCCCTATGGCCCTCCAAGACCGACAATGCAAAATATGAGGTACATTTTGGTCTCCATGATGGTGGTGGATGCATTTATAGTACGATATATTTAGTTACAATAAAAATATGAATGAGGACTTTTAAGAAATGCATAAAAACATTAAAAAAGCAACAAAACTGAAATTAATGCAAAGCATTGAAGTCTTTTAATGTGATTACAGGTGCTGGTCATAAAATTAGAATATCATGACAAAGTTGATTTATTTCAGTAATTCCATTCAAAAAGTGAAACTTGTATATTAGATTCATTCATTACACACAGACTGATGTGTTTCAAATGTTTATTTCTTTTAATGTTGATGATTATAACTGACAACTAATGAAAGTCCCAAATTCAGTATCTCGGAAAATTAGAATATTGTGAAAAGGTTCAATATTGAAGACACCTGGTGCCACACTCTAATCAGCTAATTAACTCAAAACACCTACAAAAGCCTTTAAATGGTCTCTCAGTCGAGTTCTGTAGGCTACACAATCATGGGGAAGACTGCTGACTTGACAGTTGTCCAAAAGACGACCATTGACACCTTGCACAAGGAGGGCAAGACACAAAAGGTCATTGCTAAAGAGGCTGGCTGTTCACAGAGCTCTGTGTCCAAGCACATTAATAGAGAGGCGAAGGGAAGGACAAGATGTGGTAGAAAAAAGTGTACAAGCAATGGGGATAACCGCACCCTGGAGAGGATTGTGAAACAAAACCCATTCAAAAATGTGGGGGAGATTCACAAAGAGTGGACTGCAGCTGGAGTCAGTGCTTCAAGAACCACCACACACAGACGTATGCAAGACATGGGTTTCAGCTGTCGCATTCCTTGTGTCAAGCCACTCTTGAACAAGAGACAGCGTCAGAAGCGTCTCGCCTGGGCTAAAGACAAAAAGGACTGGACTGCTGCTGAGTGGTCCAAAGTTATGTTCTCTGATGAAAGTAAATTTTGCATTTCCTTTGGAAATCAAGGTCCCAGAGTCTGGAGGAAGAGAGGAGAGGCACAGAATCCACGTTGCGTGGGGTCCAGTGTAAAGTTTCCACAGTCAGTGATGGTTTGGGGTGCCATGTCATCTGCTGGTGTTGGTCCATTGTGTTTTCTGATGTCCAAGGTCAACGCAGCCGTCTACCAGGAAGTTTTACAGCACTTCATGCTTCCTGCTGCTGACGAACTTTATGGAGATGCAGATTTCATTTTCCAAGAGGACCTGGCATCTGCACACAGTGCCAAAGCTCTGTTCTTGATTGGCCAGCAAACTCGCCTGACCTTAACCCCATAGAAAATCTATGGGGTATTGTGAAGAGGAAGATGCAATACGCCAGACCCAACAATTCAGAAGAGCTGAAGGCCACTATCAGAGCAACATGGGCTCTCATAATACCTGAGCAGTGCCACAGACTGATCGACTCCATGCCACGCCGCATTGCTGCAGTAATCCAGGCCAAAGGAGCCCCAACTAAATATTGAGTGCTGTACATGCTCATACTTTTCATGTTCATACCTTTCAGTTGGCCAACATTTCTAAAAATCCTTTTTTTGCATTGGTCTTAATTGATATTCTAATTTTCTGAGATACTGAATTTGGGACTTTCATTAGTTGTCAGTTATAATCATCAACATTAAAAGAAATAAACATTTGAAATACATCAGTCTGTGTGTAATGAATGAATCTAATATACAAGTTTAATTTTTTGAATGGAATTACTGAAATAAATCAACTTTGTCATGATATTCTAATTTTATGACCAGCACCTTTATAGTCTGCTGGGACATTTGACCTATAACACCATTATTTATGTATAGTGCTTAAAAATGCCCTTCTAGTTTGGGACTTGCAGTGAAAAATGTCTTTTTAATGTATGCAATAAGTAAATTTATGAATACATACAAGAGTGCTATGGTTCCAGAAGGTTTAATTTTCTCTATAACTTATTTTTGGTCTTTTTTTTTTGTTGCATTTATAAAAACCCTTGAGGAAACCACCCACAGCTGACTTTTTGATAATGTACACAATAACACCATCTGAGAGTATTTATTTCATATTTTATTTTACACAACATAACAACACAGCAGTTGTTGTTTTTTTTTCTTTTTTTTTCTATACAGTATGTCTTTTGCCTGAAAACAAAGGCAAAGTCAGTGTCACTGAAAACAAACTTTGATCTTCTTCTTTTAAAAAATATCGATTTAATAACAGGTCCCGAAGCAAGAGTTGCTCTTTTTTTTATTATTTGTTTTGTTTTTTTTTCTCCTTCTAGTATATAGGAAATGGTAATTTCCTTTGTAAAAAGGCTTTTTGTGAAATTACTTCCCTCCCCGATTCCCTATTGTCACACGACTTGTTCCTCATGGTTCATCCTACCGTGAAAGTGGGAAGCCAGTGACTTTGAAGGGTTGTAACTGCTTATTTCTTTTTTCTTTTACGTTTTCTTGACACATTTATCTTCAACTCGTTTAGTTACATCTGGGGACAATGCCGTGTGGTTGCTGTTGTAACGCCATGTGAGCATGATGCTGCTTTTCAAAAACCTTATACACAAAATTATCGACTGAGACAAATGGAATCCCAAACCCCCAAAAGGCAACGTTACCCACACTGTTTGTTTCTTCTGGTTTTATATTTTTGAAGGGAATACAAATGAAAAAGTCACACAGTGCTTTCCAGTATCCACTCCGAACTTGAAAATGTTGCCTTCCCACTGTCCACGTCTGAACCTTCTAATTGTAATAGCATGCCATTCATTGATAGGCTTCTTTTGGACCACAAGCTCCCCAACCTTTGGGAACTTATACAGCAGTGGTATTTAGACAAGTCTTCGTTTAAAGAATACCTGCGCTTAGCTCTCAGGCTGTCTGCTGGCAAGGTCAGGTATTTATTAGGTTTAGAGTGTACTCGTTTAAAAGTGGGGGTTTCCTTGGCTTGCAGCACAGGAGAGCAGCTTGACTGCTGTAATGCAGTAGAATTATTCCGATTCGTATTCTGAGTCTCGGCATTAGGAAGTGCCTCGATCTTGGGCTCTGGCGATGCCTTTGTCCCGGCCTTTCGTTTTGGCTTTAAAGAGCCAGAGGAGCTGGAGGTCCAGTTCTGGGCCATCATAGAGGTAGTGGTGGAGCATTCTGGGATAGAGGAGGATGTCTCTGTAGAATGGGTCACAGTCTCACCAAGGAGAGTCTTGTGACACTGAGCACTCTCATCCTGCCCCAAAGCCTGCTTCGAGCTCGAGTGTGGTAAAGACCCCCCACAACTCTGGGCTTGTGCCCCATTGGTTTGTGAATAAACATTGCTAACCTTTGTGGCCTTGTTTGGATCACTGTTGTTGCACACTTTGTAGCGGATCATCAGAATAATAATGAAGACAAGGACGGAAGCCACGATGATGCCCCCTATAATAATAATCATTGTTCCACCAAGAAACTGTGATTGCATAAAGTGACAGCGGACATAATCCTGTTCTGTTGTGAACTGAATGCACCCCACAACTCTAGTTGCAGTCAGGGAGGTAATTCCATCATCGTAGATAGCCAGGACACACAGGTCGTAGAGGGTTCCAGCAGCCAAGTTGTTAACAAGAAAGTTTTTGCTTGTGGGCGGAATCATTCTGGAAGACAAAGAGACCATAAGTTAGAATGCATGCCTAGGCCACTCTGCTGAAGAATGTCAACATTTCAACACACACACACACTGGTACTGCATGTAAAATTTAGTGTTATTCTTTCAATTATTTGTCGGACCCCAGCCAGCATCTAATCTGGATAGGAAAATACTTCATTTATGATAAACACATCTATCAAAAACTAGAAAACACTCGTCGTATTTTGCTTTTGTGCGATGGTACTGGACTGACTTTATCATCTATCTTGATTAAAAAAATGTAGACATTTTCAGGACCTGTTGAATAGGATGGAGGTGCCATGGTCGCTGAACACGAAGAGCAGGACACATAATACTACATTTATCCTGTACGCACTTACAGTCTAACAGATGCCAAAATGATGCCCTGTGGTTAAATCATGCTCATTTCATAGCAGTCATTTTAAGATCTACAAAATCGAACTCAGAGATGTGGACAGGCATCACCCAGAAGTGATGTGCAGATGACAGGATCAAACCATCTCCGTGCGTGACATTTGTTCATATGGATCATCCATTCCATAAAACGAATAAACACTCTTAAAAATACTGGTTCTTTAATGGCATTTTATGGTTCTTTACTAGGTGGTTTGGTTTGTCGTAGCTCTATTGCTTAACAAAGTACCTTTGAATTCTGGGATGGGTTCTTTGCATATGACTTTGGTCCTTTGTGCTTTGAAAAACTTCCTAATATGTATGAAAAAATAGAAATCTTTAATGTATGGTAGGCGACCTAGCAGGACACTAATAAATTAAGATAACCTGGACTTAGCCTGTGTCACTGTATGCAGCAAAAATCCTTTAAAAATCATGAGCCATTGGTATTTCCCAAATCTGTTCCTATCTATCCATGGGTACTGTATGGAGCCTATTACAGATCTAAATAAATAAAAGTTCTTTCTGTAACCCTCATGTGGATGGGTCTTTTAGGAACCAAAAATGGTTCCCCTGTGGCATTTCTCTGAAGAGCCACTGCAACATCTTTATTTTTAAGAGCGCACACACTTAATTTTGAATCTTTTATGAGCTGAAAGCATTTTTTACATTTTTAATGAACATTAAGCATGTTTTTTTGCTAACTTGTACATAATTTAGGTTCGGAAGGATGGAGGATTCAGTTCTGATGCCAATTTTTGTTTTTAACAATTACTTACAATCGTTGAAATGATTTGGCACAGTTTCGGAGGCCATACTGCTTTGTAGATGGGCACTGCCATTTTGCATGCTCCTTTGCCATGATGTGATTCTGAGTTATCGTAGGTGTGGTCTCAGAGGTGTCAAACTTTGCCATCTTTAGCGCTACTAGTTAAAAGGCCACTGCTGATGTACATTTCTGATCTAAGATTGTGGATTACTCAACATTTGCTTGAGATTCCTTATGCTAACAAATACTTAAGTTTACTGACCTTTATGCCTTGAACTTAACACTTTGATTTCTTATCTCACATTTTGGTTTTGACCTTCTGGTTATGACTATGGCTTTCTATTGACTATGTCTCTTCTTCTAGTGCTTTTCTAAGTTGTGTGTTTTTTTCATCGCAAAACACAAAGGGATCCCCCAGCCGATCATTCTTCAAGTCTTTGCAGTACGCAAAAGCTGAGACTCTTGGAGAGAGAAACCAAAAGCTGGGAAGAACACAAAAACTCAACATGAAAAGCACCATAGACTTGAACTGAATGGGGTATCTAAGAACTGTGAGGTACCAGTGATACACCAACTTAAGTATCTACTGTGTAACCCATAGGTTTCTTTTTCAGTCTGTCAATATTTTATTGTACTGTATGTAGGACATTTCCTAGTGTATATCAATACTTGACAGTTAGCAGCATATGGAAACATGTGACTCAGTTAAGATAACCTAAAAATGTCCTTGGAAAACAAAGTGTGCAAGCAGTGGGATTTGACCCAGAAAGAAAAAATAGCCCATACATTCTAATAACATACAAGATCATGAACTGACAGAGCTTCTCGAAGGATCCCTGGGTTAGCTAATAAACAGAAGGAGGAATGATCCAGAACTTGTTGCACTTCTGTCATTTCCCATTGTCAATTTCAGATTCTGCCCACATGAAGAATAAGGTGAAGTAAGGCATCTGGGAACAGTGGCCCTCCTAGACTCAATGCTACAGAAGATCACTCAGTAAAAGTGATTTCACATATGTTGACTACAATTGATTTATCAGTTAAATTCAAGAAGTTAATTCACTTGCATTTTTCTGCTGTATTTTAACAATACAGCATACAACAGTTACATTTTAGCAATGCTTTACAATACCATTAAGCCGGTTTGATTCCAATAAATACATAAAGCCACCATAGCCCTCTATGGATGGGATTAGTTTTACACCAGGTGGTGGGGTAAAGTAATTTTTACTGGAGGACCTTTGTAATTTTTTCCTGTCCGAATCACTCATATCACTTTTTACGAACTGTGTGTTCATGTCTCAGTAAAGATTACAGAGCTTTTTACGTTCTATAAAAAATCCATAAAAAAATAACCCAAAGTTAAATTAGTCACGTGAAAATGAAATTTTGTCATTTGGGTGATTCGGCATGTGACTAAAACTAAGCTGTTTGGCTTTCGTTTTCAGAGTACTTGTAGAGCCTGTTGGATTTTTTTGCACCATGTGTTGTTTTTGTACAATTTTATACTCCTGCTGGTTCTAACACACTTAATTCTATTCTGAGTAACAAGATGCAACAAAGTGCAATACGAGATAATTAAAATGTGTGATAATTCACTGTGAAATACAAACTAGGCAGAGCCCCAAGTTGTAAAACAAGCAGTAACTGCAAAGAAATGGATTAAAAGACAGAACTGACAAACAACAGGGCCTGTTGGGAAAAAAACAAGCATTGCAGGCCTAAAATACAAGACAGCAAAGGTGGGCCAGAGTTAAAAGTTGACAGTCATGGAGCCTCAGACACAGACATGGGGAGTCCAACAAAGGAGAAACTTTAAAGCTACAAGAGTGATCACTCAGCACTTGAGCTGTCATTGTTTAGCACATGATTTATGGCAGACAGTTCTTGTTGATCATACTGCTTTTATACAATCACGGATACCTATTTCACTTATAGCACACATGTAGAAATCATTTTAAATATTCTATTAATTATTGTTTTAGAGCTTATGCAAAGTCAGCCATACTAGAGGTACTGTATATAATATGGCTTCTGTGATTCTTAGGCCAACACTAAAGTTATCATCCAGGACAGACATTCACCTTTAACTGATCATCTAGCCTCCAACATCATAAAGCAGGAAGAGTCTGCACAAAGGCATGGTTTCAGTCATTTTTAGAACGGTTTAAAAAATAAACTTGACTCTGCAATTTAAATAACAATAGCCTTTTTTCACTCAGCTATGTGTATTTTAAATCTGTTTTTGTGAACGAGGAATTGGTTCCACACAAGCTAACTTTAAAATGGAATATCTAAAGGTGAATGACTGTCCAAGAACAGGAGAAACCTGATGACATGAGATCCATCCTAGAGATAAGGCAGATTTCCATCAATATAGAAAGTGTCTAATGAAATTAGAAGAAGGTGTACTCCAGGCAATTAAAAAATGCGCCCTACACTACTGATTGTCTATTATAGACCCTATAGCAGGGGTGGGCAAAGTCAGTCCTGGAGGGCCACAGTGGCTGCAGGTTTTTGCTCCAACCCAGTTGCTTACTTAGAAAGCAATCCTTGTCAATAATTCAATTTCATGGCTTGTTAGTGCTTTAATTCTGCCATGTCAGGCCATTCTCATATTTTAGATATCATCCAAATGATTTGAAGTCTAAAATGGATGAGTAATACTCAATCTTTCACTTTTTTCTCTTCACCTTCCTTCCAAGTATTTAACTATACCAAATAGTGCATGATAAATACACACAGGTGTAAATGGTACCAAGCTAAATGGAGAACTGCTGGTTTCTTTTGTCATTTTGCATATTATTACTAAAAAGGAGTCATTTAAAACCAAGAAAACAACTGTTGAAGACTAAAATAAGCACTAAGGGCTCAAAATCTTAATGAGCGAGACAACTAAAATGAAGCAGAAGTGTTACTTGAGCAATAAGTGCTTCTTATTAAGCAACAGGGTTGGAACAAAAACCTGCAGCCATTGTGGCCCTCTAGGAATGACTTTGCCCACCCCTGCCTTATAGAGTATAAATAAATAAATATCATCATAATATGAAATGATATGATATGTCATATATATATATATATATATATATATATGGTTGAAATAGTTTACTGTCAAATATCCATATATATATATATATATATATATATATATATATATATATATATATATATCCATCCATCCATTTACCAACCCGCTGAATCCGAACACAGGGTCACGGGGGTCTGCTGGAGCCAATCCCAGCCAACACAGGGCACAAGGCAGGAACCAATCCTGGGCAGGGTGCCAACCCACCGCAGATATATAGTGGTGGACGGATGGGGGCTGTGCCCAGCCAGGACGCCGAGAAGGACTGGGAGAGGGACTATGCCTCCCCCGGACCATGAGAGGGCAGCCGCCCTGGTTTGTATGGGGGCCACAGGAATTGAGCATGGACTCTCAACCCTATAGGGGCTCGTGGCCACCGCCAGGGGGTGCCCTGAAGACTATGAAGCCCTGGACGTCAGCATGGCGGAAGGAATACCAGGGACACCTGGAGTGCTTCCAGGTGCTCACGCGGCACTTCCGCCACACCAGGAAGTGCTGCAGGAAGCTCATCAGAGGGCACCTGGAGCACGTCCGGGTGGACATAAAAGGAGCCGCCTCCCTCCAGTCGTCAGCTGGAGTCGGGTGGAAGAGGACGAAGCTTGGAAGAGAGGAGTGGAGGCGGCGAAGAGAGGACAGGATTGAGGGTGTGTGGTGCAGGGGCACTGGGTTGCGTGCGGGACATTATTTATCGTAAATATTGTAAATAAATGTGTGGTGGTGTTTGAACCATTGGTGTCTGCCTGTCTGTGTCAAGGCTGGCTTTCCACAATATATATATATATATCTAATATATACATTTTGTGTAAGACGGCCGGGGTCCATGACAAGCCGGGACACCCCTGCACAGTATATTCAGGGGGAGCAGCCTTGGACAGTGCAATACCTCCCCCTGGACTCTCGATGGCCGCTCCTCTGGGGTGGAGCAGTGCCATGGTTTCCCTCAGGGCTCCCTGGGAATTGGAGTTGGGTGCAGCCCTGTTGGGTCCCACAGGCACCACCAGGGGGTGTTGTGTTTGGGACTCCTGAGCCCGTGTGGGCAGCATATGCATCACACCCGGAAGTGCAGCCGGAACTCGGTGATCAAACACCTGGAGCACTTCCAGGTGAACTATAAAAGGAGCCAGCGACCACCCCTCAGCGGCCAGAATCGGGAGAAAGAGAACAAGGTTGCCTGGGAGAAATGGTGGTGCCAAGAAGAAAAAGAGAGTAAAAGTGCTTGGTGTAACTGGTGTGTGTTTGGGACTGTGTATTGCCTATGGGGTTCACGGGAAAGACGTGCCCCACAGGTGAAAAAAAAATAAACATTAGTTTTATTTTACACATGCGTCCATGTGAATCTGTCAGGTCGAGCTCTATATAGCGCCTTATTCACAATATATATATATATATATATATATATATATATACTAGGGGGCTTTGCCCCCTGCTTGCTTCGCTTGCCATCCCCCCCCCCAGCCAGCGCTATGCACCAACCACTTTGCGTCTCTGCCACTCGCATATGCGGATTTCACTTTCACCAAACAATAAATCTTTTCATTCTCACAGATACGCCTCTTCATTAGGAAGGAACACTACTTTTACCTGATGGCAACATGAATTAGATGATCTACAAGTCTCCGCCTTTAAAGTTTAAATCCGAACAATATACTCAATCTCTTTTTGCTATTCCATTATTTCACCAAGTAATCATTTCCGTTTGTTTGCGCTAATGTGATCTTTACTATCATTTTTTTGAGACTTTCGAATTTTAGTACTTTCATTATCTCTAACCTGCTCTGCATGTGTATAGCGCCAACGTTTTTGAATTCTTTACGACATTCTACTTTGTCATCTACTGTTTGTCTTCTATCTATCTATCTATCTATCTATCTATCTATCTATCTATCTATCTATCTATCTATCTATCTATCTATATACACACATGACATATACATACAAAAAGCAGGATAGAATACCTGAATTAGTGCATGAATTTTGAATAACCATAAACAAACCCCCTTGGAGGTCTTCACATTTTATTGTTATACAAAATTGAAGACAATAGATTTAACTTGGCTTTTTTGACACTGATCAACAGAAAACGATTTCTTAATGTCAAAGTGGAAACAGATCTCAGTAAAATGATCTAAATTAATTACAGATATAAAATGCAAAATATTTGATCTCATATGTATTCACCCCTTTAATATGACACACCTAAATCATCACTGGTGTTGACAATTAGTTTTAGAAGTCACAGAATTAGTACAATGGAGATCATCCGTCTGGGGTTTCAGTTGAGTGGAGTGTAAATGCATCTGAATGTGGAAGGGCAAAATTCTGGTGAGTCCATATGGAAGTCAGACCTACTCAATGAAGACAAAAGAACACACCAAACAATTTCATGAAAAGGAGACTGAAAAGCACGAGTCAGGGGATTAAGACAAGAAAATGTACAAGTCAGTGAATATCCCTTGGAGTCTTGTTAAATCATTTAATAAAAAACTGAAAGAATATAGCAGAGCTGTAAATCTGCCTACAGCAGGCCGGCCACAAAAATTAAGTGAAGTCTAGTGAGGGAGGCCACCAGGAAACCTATGGGAACTCTGAATGAGTTACTAGCTACAGTTGTTCAGAGTGCAGAGATTGTGCAGACAACAACAACTCCTGGGCGCTTCACCAGTCACAGCTTTGTAGAAGAGTTGAGCCATGGTTTAAAAAAAAAAACGGCTGATAACTTGGCCAGAGTTTGCCTAAAGGCACTTGGGAGATTCTGAAGTCAGCTGAAATAAGGTTCTCTGGCCTGTTAAGACCAACATTGACATTTTTGGCTATCAGACTAACTAAGCTTAACAATGCACAGTACCAGAAACACACTTGTTCCGCCAAGAAGCAGGGTGGTGGCAGCTTTATGCCGTGGGGATGATTTGTGTACAGCAGGCTCAGGAAGGCTTGCATGGGTAAAGGGTGCAAAACTTGGTGGAA
The DNA here is from genome assembly GCF_900747795.2 of Erpetoichthys calabaricus. Lineage (NCBI taxonomy): Eukaryota > Metazoa > Chordata > Cladistia > Polypteriformes > Polypteridae > Erpetoichthys > Erpetoichthys calabaricus. The sequence goes on along the minus strand of NC_041409.2, from coordinate 16,010,890 downwards.
AACCTGATGCACTCTGTAAGTTATATGCGCCTTTGGAGAAGATTTCTTTTCCAGCAAGACAAAAACCTCAAGAATAAAGCCAAAGCTACATAGGAATGGCTTAAAACCAACAACATGAATATCTTGGGAGTCGAGTCCAGATCTCAGTCTAATTAAGTATTTGTGGATGGACCTGAATAAGGCTGTTCACTCACAATCACCATACAGCCTGATGGAGCTTCAGTAGTTTTACATGAAGAATGGAGAAAAATGTCAGTGTCCAGATGTGCAAAGCTGATAGAGAGAGAGTGACTTGTGGACACAGACTGAAGGCTTGAATTGCTGCTACAAGGTGCATCTACTAAATGCCGACTTGAACAGGATGAATACTTAGGCAACCAATTATTTGGTGTCTGACTGCTGCCACATGGGAACACGGCCACTCTTTAAAAACTCCCTCTTAAACAGTGTTTTAATGGGAAATAATCACACTCTTGCACACTCTTGCCCCTCCTCTATGCGGGATCAGCTGCCGCCTTGTCGTACGACGTGCTCCTCACGTGGGGCTCTCGAACATTTAAAAGACTGAGTTGCGGCCATCCTAATGTCTCACTCTCTTGTACTCTCTCCACCAGACCCAGTCTACTCTGGTTGCTGCTCCTGAGCCACTGTACCCTCTTGAAGAGGAAGACTTTGTGTTCTTTTGACCAAGCCGTCCGTGTTTCCTGTGGGGCCACACCGCTTCTGAAAGGGACTTGTGTTTGTAACTGCCAGTACAGCAATAAAGTTTTTACTCCTCGGAAAATCTTCTCTGCTGTTCTGTACAACTTTATGACCCAAGCTTGACAGGAGTTTTAGATTTGTAATTGTAATAGACCACTTTGCACAGATCTGTTTTCTCTTTGACATTAAAGTATTTTTCTGTCGATCAGTGTCAAAAAAACAAATTCAATCCACTGTGATGGAATGTTGTATTACCAATAAAATGTGAAACCTTTAAATGGGGTGTATACTTTAATGTATGACCCTAACTATAATCAGCAACATTCTGAATTGAAATAGTTCTGTAGCGGTGCTACTAGGAGGTCAGCGTGGCTTTTAAAAAGGGGCCAGTGACCAAAAGGAGGTGAGGTGCTTTTTGTAATCTGTGTTCCAAGTTCCTGTCTGTCTGCCTTCTGTTAGGTTACCTGTACTTATTTGTTTTGTCCTGGATCGTTTCGTTGTTGGGGTTTGGATTGTCTGCTGCCTGCCTGTGTACATGAGGACTGTAAGTGGATTCATGGCAATCCTGCAAGGAAAGGAGCGTTCCTGAACCCGTCCACCCATCTTAACCATTTCAGGAACTACCGGTAGGACTATCTTTACATTCCCATTCAATGTGCGGATCTCTGGACTATCTATTCTCATCATTACATTTCATTTGTTGCCGTTTTCATGAACTTTGCTGTATGAGTTTTGTTTGTGCTGTGTATATTTAATGTAATATCGCTGTAAGGGGAACAGGGGTGAATTTGTTGTTTTCATTATTAGTGTTAATATATTCTTTATTTGCTATTTTATTTCCATTGTCTTTTTGTCACTGTTTGTGAGTGCGTGCGGGTCGGGCCAAGGCTGGGTGCGTCCCTGAAATCTCTAACATAAAAATAAATAAATCACCGTCTTCTCGACGGTGTGAATCTCAGCAGCACCTGACTGCTACAGTTCAATTAAACTGGTCAACAAGCATTTTGCTACTGGGATTCTTTCATCTGTACTTTAACAAATTTCACTTGCTGACTCCAAATCTGAAAACTGTCTTCGTCCAGCACATCCCATTTTTTACTTATGATGTTCCAGGTCTTGGACAACTAGGGTGACTGGACAGTAAAGGCGATGCATTTCAGCATTTAAGAAATAAGTTTGGTCTCGAGAAAAGTGAAGCCAAAAATAAGGAAGGTGTTTTTGTTGGCCCCTGAAGTCCGTGAACTGATGCTTGATGATGAGTTGAAAAGGAAACTGAAGCCAACTGAATCAGCAACAACAACAACAACATTTATTTATATAGCACATTTTCATACAAAAAAGTAGCTCTAAGTGCTTTACATAATGAAGAAAAGAAAACAAAAATAAAAGACAAAATAAGAAATTAAAATAAGACAACATTAGTTAACATAGAAAAAGAGCAAGGTCCGATGACCAGGGGGGACAGAAAAAACAAAAAAAAACTCCAGACGGCTGGAGAAAAAAATAAAATCTGCAGGGATTCCAGGCCACGAGACCACCCAGTCCCCTCTGGGCATTCTACCTAACATAAATGAAATATTCCTTTTTGTATTTGGGGTTCTCATAGAAGGACTTGATGATGATAGTCATGCAGACTTCTGGCTTTTAATCCATCACTGTTGGAACATCACGGTGCTTTGAGTATCAGCACCCTCATTCGTGCAGGTTGTCCAGAATTTTCTTGACAGTCACAGAGCAGAGAATTATACTGAGCTTGTGGAGAACCTGCTGAAAGTATATCAGCTTAAGGGAGCCAGAAGGTCACTGAAGATGCATTTTTTACTTTCTCATCTTTACTTTTTTCCACCAAATCTAAGCGATGTCAGAGATGAGCATGGGGAAAGATTTCATCAAGATATAAAGATGATGGAAAACTGATATCGGGAAAAATTCACTCCAAGCATGATGGGTGACTACTGTTGGTTCTTGCAAAGAGAGACGGATGTGCAGTACAAGCGCAAAAGCGAGTGCCTCCAACATTTTTGGGCACGCTGACCTCCCTTTTATATTGAGGTAAATTAACATAAATATACTTTAACGTGTCTCTGATATCGTCTTCTGGTTTGTTTTCAGAATAAACACATCAAAACAATTTTGGTGGTAAGTAGTCCAAACCCCAAATATCGTGTTGATATATTATATTGATATTCAAAAGTGTCAAAACGTCAGTGATGTGTATCTCCAAAACCTGACATGCTAGCTTAATTCTGATTTCATATATGAAATCAGTGTAAAAAATTTAATTAAGAGATGCTCTGAAGCTCCCAGAAGCAAACAAAAAATATTTTTGTGTTGACCAGTGTTATATAACATGTTCACAATCCTTTTAGAATTAAGGCAGATTTCCTGCTTTTTAAAAAGGTAACCGCATCCTATTGATTACAGTAGACACTCACCTCAATAAGATTCTGTTTTAATAGTTATAACTTGCAAATTTACAATCTTTTAGAATTAGTGCTTCTCTGTTCTGTAAAAACCTTAACTCATAAGGTTTACATAATTAAACTGTATTCAGTTTTTAGTTATATCTTTTGTGTTTTACCATTCATCCAGTTAAGGTCTAACTGTTCTGTGGAGTACAGCACACCATCTCATCTAGTATGTGGTCAACAGCCAGAGTTGGTCATTCCAAACTTCTGTAAGTAAAGTAGTAAATTCCAGCTTCTTCACAATGGTCTGGCCGGGACAGAAATACAACCTTCCCGGGATTTTCTCCCAGAATAATGTTAAGGAGGAATCCATTCTCAATGTGCAAAACACTTCAACTGGCAGCTGTCCTACTCTGAAATATTTCTGCATTGCCCATCTTTTAACTGTGTCATGCAGAATAAGTCTGACTGCCTTATATGGTAACCCTGTTTTTAGTCATATCCATTAACACATCCTTTCATTTGCTGCACACAACTCTTAAATATGTGTGTGTCAATAGAGGCAGATTGACAAGTCAGCTGCAAGCTTTGTCTAAGGATTTGACGCTCACTTCACCACCACCCTCTAGTTCTGTGCCAATGCACTGACATGGGGGTTAATCTCACAACCAACTATACCTTTCACTCATGAAGAAGACCAAGGTACTTAAATTCCCACACACACCAAACCATGCTTTTCTAAGAGAGGGACCATAACCATAAATTTGGAACTGCTGATGCTCACTCCAAAGGTGTCGGCTGCAAACCTCAGAGGCAAGAAGGTCAGCATCATCAGCAAATCGCAAAGACGCTGCCCTCAGGTGCCCAAACTGCATATTGTCTGAGCCTGTTTACACCTTGCTATCTTGTCTTTTGAGACAGAGGGGAATTAGTTCAATAATGGCAGGTTCTATAGGTGATCTTGCAGTAAAGCATCTCCACACCACGACACTGCCAGTGCCACACTTGACCACTTTTTTAAGTTTCTTATTGTGGCATGTAACTAGTTTTTTTTCTCAATAAAACCTAGGGGGAGTCTGTGCATATTTGTGTATTTCTTACAAAGAAATGTAAACCTCGCCACCTTTCACTGCTAATTAACTTCTTTTCCCTTCATTTTAATAGCCCTGTTATTAAAGATTCAGTCCTCTGAATGTATTCCTTTCTTCATTAAATGATAGCCAGACAGAAATGAGATGTGAAACGAGCCAACTGATGACCAGCTAACCTGGGATTAAGCAAACTCCAACCAGTCTCTTAATGAAAAGCCTATTAAACCCGTTATTTAATTCCATGGCTTGTTGCTGCTCTCATTCTGCCACAGCAGACATTTCCATAACTGTTGATTTTTCTGTTTTTTCTAAGAACACCGTCACAATGTTTTGGTGACCTGAGAGATCAACCCTACTTAGACCATCACCTTTCTTTATTTTCAGATATTGTGTGATGGGCACAGGGGAGCTGGTCATGTGGCGGCTCGTTTTGTGTCTCATTATTGGTTGGCTGCTAATTAAGGAAAAAGAGACAACTAAGGGGCCTGAGTCAAGTTAATTAAAACTAAGGCAAAATAAGTTAATTAGCACAAGAAACAGGTCACTAATGAAGAAGAAGGTTAGAATGAAAACCTGCAGCCACTGCGACCCTCCAGGACTGGAGTTCGACACCCGTGAGTTAGACTATTAAAGTGTTTAAAAAGCAAATTAGCTTGGGAATGTCCATTTAAAAATCTTTGTGAAAAATTCGACTATAGTCTGTAGTAATTTGCAATGAACAACACCTTTCAATCAAATGTAAAAAATATCATTCAAATTTTTTTCCTTTTTTTTTTTGTATTCCCAGGTTCCTTACAATTATTTCATTCAGTGTATTTGTGACAGTAGAGACATGAACATTGAAGCAACACAGGCCTGCTCCCCCAAGATGCTGCTTTACGTTTCTTTCTGACTTCATGGACATTTGGTAACCACTCTTTGTACAATTCAGTACATACTCATTTTTTCCATATGGACAATATGGTGGTACTATGGTGCAATGGAGGCCAAGAAGCTTAGAAATAACTCTGTATCATATCCCAAATTGAATGACATTAGGATCTTTTTATTTAGAAGTTTTCAGTAATATGTTTTGAAATGAATTTGAAAAGTTAGTGTATTTATACTGGGCCGGTCTGGTTTAAATAAAGCCTTATTTTTAATTCTAGTACTTAAATCTTGGATGATGCCTTTTTCCAAAGGGACTTACAAGATCAGTATTCGCTACAACTGTTTACACACAACTTATACATTTGATGCATGCAAATTAATGGAGTTGCTCAGAGTCACACAGTGAGTTGAAGGAAGCTATCCACCCTTTATTTGTACTGAATTGTAGGAGATTATTCACTTTGTCACACTTCTAAACAGCCTGTTTGATTACCTTGCGTACCAACCAAACACTTTGGTGTCTGATCTCTGGCTGCTTCTCCTTTATATGTTATGACAAGCCACACATCACATGACCAAATTCACCATGGAAAGGACATGATATGAACACAGCAATGCATATAACGAGATAGGCAAACACTGTGCCAATGGTGCTGAACAGTCTGCAAATGAATAATATATTCATAAGCAATTCTTTATGGCTAAACCTGCGCAGTCTGCTACAATTAATCTAACGTTTTCACAAATTGCTTTGTGTTCAATTCTTTGTTAAAAAACTGCAAATTATGCACTCTAAAGCCACATTCAACATTTCCACATTAACTTCTTTTGTAACCTCTGTGTGGCTGCCTTGACTAATTAGCTTTATTTGCTTTATACTTCTGTAGTGCCAAAGGGCATATTTTGCTATTGTTGCTCAGTAAATATAATTTCTTTAACTGCTCATCAGTCATGAGATTACACTTGGGACTGAAACATTTCCCATGACTCAAAGGTTACTTTCTAATTTTCCAAATAACATATTAATTTAAAAACGTATAAAAGAACAATTTCCAATTGTATTTATTTATTTATTTTTTGCCGTCTAAGAGAGGCCTAACAAATTTTATAACCTGTTCTGTCTGATTTAGATTTGAAATTAAAAGACTATGGTGACAATACTGTGGCAGGTCCATTTGAATCCCAGTCTCCCACTCCAATTCTTTGCCTCATCCCAAAGATTTACATGTTAGGCTAATCAGAAAGTATAAATATACTCAGCATAATGAATGTGTACTGTAATGGACTTGCATCTCATCCATGGTTAGTTCCTGCCAGCAATGCACCCCACCATATGTAACTGGCTTAGATGGGTTTCAATATAGATGTATGGGTGGTGCTGCCTTGCAGTTAGGAGACCCGGGTTCGCTTCCCGGGTCCACCCTGCGTGGAGTTTGCATGTTCTCCCCGTGTCTGCGTGGGTTTCCTCCGGGCGCTCCGGTTTCCTCCCACAGTCCAAAGACATGCAGGGTAGGTGGATTGGTGATTCTAAATTGGCCCTAGTGTGTGCTTGGTGTGTTTGTGTGTGTCCTGCGGTGGGTTGGCACCCTGCCCTGGATTGGTTCCTGCCTTGTGCCCTGTGTTGGCTGGGATTGGCTCCAGCAGACCCCCGTGACCCTGTGTTCGGATTCAGCGGGTTGGAAAATGGATGGATGGATGGATGTATGGGTGGTATTGATATCCATGCATCCATTAATCCATCGATCCATCTTCCTAAACCTGCTTAATCCAGGACAGGGTTGCAGGGATGCTTGAGTCATTTGATTTAACTAATCTTTATATATAATATGCTACCGTGGCTGTCCATTTGTCTGTCCAGGATTTTAAATCACCTGTAGCTCGCAAACCATTTGAACTATTGACCTGAAATTTGGTACACATATACTACGTGACGTCTACTATCCACTTTCAGCATGATGATTGACCTCCAAGGTTATTCTTCTTTTTATTTTTATTTTATTTTATTGCAGAATCAACTCTTGGCAGCGGTCAGCTGGGTGGCCGTGCGGCACATGCATAAGGGTGCCGTTCTCATCCCTACCACCTTCACCGTCACTTCCTCTACCACTTCATATCTTAAATCATTGTTGAGGCAGACTGAAGACTTAAGTGCCAGCTTAACTGAAAAATTAAAGAAAACGTACTAAGTAATTGCAGCACAAACATGGACTTAATCAGTTTTAACCTGAAAAGATGCCAATGAAAGAAGAGAAAAAACGGGCCACTAGGGTGGAGAAAAGAAGAGCTGCTCAGGAAGCAGCAAGCACATCAACCTCTGAGCAAACGAATGCTAAACGTACAAAGAGGAGGAAAACTAGGAATGCTCAAGTCACGTATATTCACTGCACGATATCGCGCAGTGCAGCATTACTGGTTATCTAATAAAACCATATTACATTATTTTTTCAAAATCATGACACATACACTAAAATAAAAATGCAATGAAATATTTACATGCAGCCTATCTGCACGAATATTGTTCTGCAGTGAATTGTTTCTTTGACTAGAGCTGGCTCTTGCCTTTTACCAAAGGCTGATATGACCACCTTCATCCCCTTTGCCCCTAACTGGACTCGGCATGCTTGATAATGTATATAAATGCATATGAACAGAAACTTAGTGGGACTTATACATGGAAATAGTGGGAGCTACTGTACATTACACTTTCCAGTTACCAAAAACCACCAACCAAGTATGTGAAGAACAGCACACTTTGAGGCATCTGATCAATGTTTTCAACCAATATTCTGAAGAGTCTTTACGGTAGCTTTGAGGAAGTACTTTTCCATTTGATCTATTAGAGTGTGTTTGTTCAATATATAAGTCCATGTACCCAGTTTCATTCCCTAATTTAATTATAAAATTTTAAATGTGAACATTAGATAATGTGAATCGACTCTATACATACACATATCCATTAAAAAAGTTGTGAGAAGGTGCAAATTACATGAAAGCACAAGCAATACTCCACATTTTCACAAATATAGATTTTCACAAGTTGATTAGTTTAGATATGGTGTATATATATATTGTAGTCACCCAAGTATAAGCTGGCATTACATCACCAGTGGCAGGGGCACCTACATAAATGGCAAGGCTGAACAATTGCATAGAGACATGTAAAGAGCAGAAAATCTATCAGCACAAATGCTACTGTATACATATATATGTTGTCAGGCACGTGTAAGTAGAAGGCATCCTGTAAGTAATACAACCCCGGATTGTGAGGGGGACATCCTTGTTAACAGAACCTCTTTTTCCAGAAGCTCATTAAATACATAGATAGATAAACATACATCAGAATGACTAAAAAGGAAGAAAATGAAAAAGAAAGAAAACTTCTGACTTGACAGTTCCAGTCTCAGTGAGGCATTAGTCAGGTGTATTGCTGTTGGTATAAAGGAGGATGCGCAGCATTGTTCATAATGGCACTCTGTTTTGGTTTAATTTGTTCTCCTATGCTATGACCTCATTGGGAATCCAGAGAGTTTTTCCCATAACTAAGCCTGCCCTAATAACAGGCTAGTAACTGGGAATAAGATGAATCAGGGTGTGGTCAGATCTGCCCAAAGGTTCTAAACATTTACACTTAAAAGCATCTTTACCATGTGAATACAGCAGGTCCAGTTTGTTATTGCTATTATCATTGTTATTTGTTCCTTAAGCTGAAGTTTTTCAGTGTTCCTCCCAAAGTCACAAGGTTGAAGTCACCACATATTATAACTGCAGGGTCGGAGTGAGTCATCATTGAAGTGCTGGTGACAGAATGAATCATTTCTGTTTCCAAATCCAAATTGGCGGAGGAAGGAATATAAACATTAAGGAGGATTATATTACTTATTTCCTTGGTCAAATAAAGTGGACAAATTTCAACAGAATTTCAATGTCTGAATTACAAAACTTTAGTTTTAACCATAATATTCACCCTTTTACACCATTTCTCATTCACACAGATGACTAGTTCACCTCTGTCTTTTTTACACAACGTACTGGGTCTCTGTCTACTCGAATAAGATGAAATCCGTCCACCATTAAAACAGTGTCAGGCATATCAGGTTTAAGCCAGCAAAATACTGCTGTCCCTGTATGCTCCATGACCCGCTATGAGAGCTTAGCAGGCAGTTCTTCCATTTTATTTGAGAGTAATCAACATTGCCCATCACAATGGATGGCAGACCAGTTCTAAATCATTTTCTCCTTGCTTTTATTCTTATGTTAGTATATTACCCTCTCCATTTTTGCCCATACAGCTCTTGTGGTACAGTGAGATTTAGCCAGTTAGTCATTCACAATTGCAGCTTAAGTAGCTCATTATGGTATGAAACGTTTATTTCCTTCAGTGTCTCCTAAATTTCTCGGTGTTGCAGACCTATACCTATTTTGTATTTATTTGTAATTAAGGCAAAGCAATGTAATTTGGTGTTACATTAGTGAGTGTTTACCCCCCCCCCCCCCCATTAGGAATGGGTCTGTTTGAATTTTGTGACAGAGTTGGGGGAGGGTGTGTCTTAAACCAGTTTGGCGAGTGTTTCTCTGCTAAACTCTTTCAACCCCCGCAAAGAAGCCATAAAGAGATATGGTCTTGGGGGTGGCAAGTTTTAAAATGTTGTATTCCCCCATTGGTCTGAAGTATGGCAGTTTGGAATTGGCTTCTATCAGTAGCTTTTAAGTACCATGTTGTCCTATTGGCTGTAGGGGTTGGACAGAGAATCTATGAATCTGCTAGTTCAACCACATTCTCACTCTCTTACTAACCTCTGATCATGAAGACCAAAGTGATGAACTGAAAGGACAACACAATGGAGATCACAGCTTGGCAGCCATATTTGAACTGGCTCGCGGCCTGTTCTGAAGAAAGCTGAGCACCAATGATGCCTTAACTAGAGACATTTTAAATAACTACAAGTCTGTGTGCCGCCTGAAACTACACATCTCCATTTAATCAGGTTGTATGGTTGTCAATATTCAAATGCACTTTGCATATTATTATTTATGAATATTATCAATAATACATTATTTTATGTGTAACTTAACTCCTGCTTGTCTTTTTACTACACCTAATTGGCTGTAGATATAGAAATGAAGGTGGGGATAAGTTATATACTATACTACCTTATAAATAGTGGTAAGTCTGTGAGATTAGAGGCATTCTGATAAAGGCTACATCTTAATAATACAAAAGGGGAAAGTAGAGCAATATATATATATTACTCTACCAAGACAAAACAGGTAGCATCCTGGTACTCCTTGCGATCTTTCGATGGGCTGTCGAGATGAGCTGGTGCCTGGGTTTACGTTGAATGAACGGATCATTGGTAAATTAAAAATCCATTTAAAATCCATTTATCCAATTGTTAGTAGTTACCATCAGTGACATGCCAGAAGTCAGATCAAATCTAATCCTAATCAAGACTAGTAACTAGTAAAACAAGTTCAGAAACAGAAAGAAAAACAGTGAATATATATAAAGCTAAACGCCAAGAAATTCTTGGCTTTTTGCAGACAACTTAAGGAAAAGTGGCTTTCACTAATATACTTAATTGCCCTGAGGCGTACAAAAATTCAACCTTATCAAAATGTTAATTAAATGTGAAGGACAAACTGAAATATTCACAATCCAATACTGAATAAAATAATATATTTTTTCAAAAAAGATAGGAGAAGAAAGAGCGAGAAAGAAAAGGTTGGAGGTGAATTCAAAACAGAAAAAAAGGAGACAGGATTATGGCAAAGCTGTGGTTGTCGAGGAAGATGCCCTGTGCAGAGCAGTGGCTCTCCGGGGTTTGGGTCACTGCTAGTGCACAACAGGGTGGAGCAGGAGTGACCAACCACTCTGAAAGGTCTCATGGACAGCGAGGGACAGTGGTGGGAGAAGGTAGCAGGACTTGTATGGTTCCCACAGACATTGAGGGATGGTGCCGGGGATGCAAGTCAGTGAAGGTTAGCCACGCTTGCCGGAGGGGGTCTCCTAGTGCTGAGCAGATTGTAAGAATGAGCAGAAGAAACATTTCATAGAGATTATTCTGTGGACTGATGGTGACTTTGTTTTATTCCTGATTTTAACCTCTTTATGAAGCTTATTTATTGATTGGGATTTTAACTTCCATGAACACCATTTACAGGATTATTTATTGAAGACTGCACTGCTCTTGGTTTTGAACACTGTTTGGAAAATAAAATGTGATGTGATTGCACCACCCTTCTTGTTCTGTGTCATTATTTGCTCTAGTCAAACTCCGGTCCGGGAGGGCTGTAGTGGCTGCAGGTTTTCATTGTATCCATCTTCTTAAATAGTGACCAATTTTTCCTGCTAATTAACGTCTTTTGCCTTAGTTTTAATTAACTTGACTCAGCCAAGCAATAATGAGACACAAAACAAGCCGCCACATGACGAGCTCACCTGTGCTCATCGCACAATATCTGAAAATAAAGAAAAGGGACGGTCTCAGAAAGGTCGATCTCTCAGGTCAGTGAAACATTTTGATGGTGTTCCTAGAAAAAAAACAGAAAATCAACTCTTTTGGAAATGTCTGCTGTGGCAGAATGAGAGCAGCATCAAACAATGGAATTAAATAACGGGTTTAATTAACAGTAAGAATCGGCTTCTCATTAAGAAACTGGTTGGAGTGAAATTGGTTGGAGTTTGAAGCCCCAGTTTAGCTGGTCATCTGTAAACTCGTTTCAAATGTCATATATGTTTGGCTGACATTTCATGAAGAAAAGAAGCAATTCAGAGGACTGAATCCTTAAAAACAATGGCTATTAAAATGAAGGGAAAAGAAGTTAATTAGCAATGTAACCTGGTCACTAATTGGGAAAAGGGTTTGAATGAAATCCTGCAGCCACTGCAGCCCTCCAGGCCTGGAGTTTGACACCCCTGCTCTAGTCCATCTTGGTTCATGGCTATCGCTGAGACCCTGGCTCAAAATGAAAATGTGAGCTGTGGGCAACTCAGACATCACATACACTTTAACGCTTAATTTGGATCCTTGGAATGTGGTGTGTTTCCTTTTTCTGTCGCTGTAGAGGTTAACTCTTTCTGGTGAGGTGAATTACCAACTCTAATTTAGACTGCTGTGAGTGAGCGTGCCAGTGATGGACGGACTGCCTGCCTACCCACGGACAGATCCAAGTTAACATCTCACTGTCAAAATCTTTACATCCCATATGCTTTCACTGCAGGGAACTTGCTTTTCTTTCCTTACATATACTGTACATACTTTTGTATTTGCTGTCAATTAGTGCAAGTAGGCTGATATGCTTGATACAAAGATATCATTTTAGTGTTTTAAATATTTGTTACACTGCTAGGTTATGATACGTGTCTTCTGATTTTACAGGTAAGGAAATCAGAAGTTAAGGTAGTTATGTCAACTGATCATGGCGCTGGAGAAATATGTATCAGTTAGGTCCATAAATATTTAGACAGAGACAACTTTGTTCTAATTTTGGTTCTGTACATTACCACAATGAATTTGAAATGAAACAACTCAGATGCAGTTGAAGTGCAGACTTTCATCTTTAATTCAGTGGGGTGAACAAAACGATTGCATAAAAATGTGAGGCAACTAAAGCATTTTTTGAACACAATCCCTCATCAGAGCCTCATCAGAACTGGCCGATGTTAAGAGTGGTGACCAGCAGGGGTCAGTGCTAGGGCTGTTGCTATTTTTAATACAGTGGAACCTCTAGATACGAGTTTAATTCATTCCAGAACTGAGCTTGTATAGCGAATTTCTCGTATCTAGAACAAACTTCCCCATTGAAAATAATGGAAATCCAGTTAATCCGTTCTGCGCCCCAAATATATTAACATAAAAATCAATTTTCCTAACAAATAACACTGATAAATTATATATACTGTAGTCTACCTTTAATAAATAACACTGGTAAATAATATAACTGATTATTAAAAGAATCAAAACAGGTGTCCAAAGTGCAGTAGAGCATTCAATAAATCTTTAAATAAATAATCCTTAAAACAGTTGTGAAGTGGAGGTTTAAAATACACAAGAATAACAATCCTTTAACACGAGGTTAAAACGTCAAAAGGATGCCGTCTTTAAAAAACAGATGACAATCCCCGGTGCTTCTTCTCTGTTAGCGTCTCACCTGCGGGCTCTGCAACAGGCGAGACACTCTTAATGCAGCTGACCTTCTCTACACCGTCCTGCTTCAGCTGTTTGGCTCGCCTGTTCAGCTCACTGTTCAGCTACACGCGAGCCTGCACTCACTCGCCCGCCTGCCTGCCTGCCTCCCCCCCCCCGCCCCCCTCTCTCTCTCTCTCTCTCTCCTCTCTTTTCTTTTACTTTTTCTCCCCCTTAACCGGCTCGCGCTTCTCTATATATGCGGGGAGGACATGGCAGCTGCAGCCCATCAGCCACAGGAACAATCATGGATGTGGGCAGTTTCCCACCTGTGCACTTAAGTGAGAAACACAGACACCGCAGATCGCGGCTCGCAACTGCTACCACGCCCCCTTGCTAAGCCGCGAGCTATACCCACAGCCTGGCTCGTGGCTCGTTACGCGAGCCAATGCTCGTATTTAGATCTGAATTTTTTGCTCATACTTTCCTCGTATTTTGAATTTCTCGTATACAGAGGTGATCGTATCTCGAGGTTCCACTGTATATATAAATGATTTGGATAGGAATCTAAGTAACAAGCTGGTTAAGTTTGCAGATGATACCAAGATACAGTAGGTGGATTAGCAGATAATTTGGAATCCGTTACATCATTACAGAAGGACTTGGATAGCATACAGGCTTGGGCAGATTTGTGGCAGATGAAATTTAATGTCAGGAAATGTAAAGTATTATACATAGGAAGTAAAAATGTTAGGTTTAAATACACAATGGGCGGTCGGAAAATCGAGAGTACACCTTATGACAAGGATTTAGGAGTCATAGTGGACTCTAAGCTATCGACTTCCCGACAGTGTTCAGAAGCCATTAGGAAGGCTAACAGAATGTTAAGTTATATAGCGCCTTGATGTGTGGAGTACAAGTCCAAGGAGGTTCTGCTCAAGCGTTATAACACACTGGTGAGGCCTCATCTGGAGTACTTTGTGCAGTTTTGGTCTCCAGGCTACAAAAAGGACATAGCAGCCCTAGAAAAGGTCCAGAGAAGAGTGACTAGGCTCATTCCAGGGCTACAGGGGTTGAATTATAAGGAAAGATTAAAAGAACTGAGCCTATACAGTTTAAGCAAAAGAAGATTAAAAGGTGACATGATCGAAGTGTTTAAAATCATAAAGGGAATTAGTACAGTGGATTGAGACTGCTATTTTAAAATGAGTTCATCAAGAACACGGGGACACATTTGGAAATTTCACACAAACATTAGGATGTTTTTCTTTACACAAACAACAATAGAATAAGCTACCAAGTAGTGTGGTAGACAGTAAGACTTTAGAGACTTTCAAAACTCGACTTGATGTTTTTTTGGAAGAAATAAGTGGATAGGGCTAGCGAGCTTTGTTGGGCTGAATGGCCTGTTCTCATCTACATTGTTCTAATGTTCTATTTATGTGTATTTATATATGTATGCAGATGTTCTATCAGACGGTTGTGGCGAGCGCCCTCTTCTATGCCGTGATGTGCTGGGGAGGCAGCATTAAGAAGAAGGACGCCTCACGCCTGGACAAACTGGTGAGGAAAGCAGGCTCTATTGTAGACACGGAGCTGGACAGTTTGACATCCGTGGCAGAGCAATGAGCGCTGAGCAGACTCCTGTCAATAATGGAGAATCCACTGCATCCACTAAACAGTGTCATCTCCAGACAGAAGAGCAGCTTCAGCGACAGACTGCTGTCACCATTCTGCTTCACTGACAGACTGAGGAGATCGTTCCTCCCCCAAACTATGCGACTCTTCAGTTCCACCCGGGGTGGGGGGGTATTGGGTAAATGTTAACATTATACAAAGTTATTGTCTGTTTTTACCTGCATTTTTATTACTCTTTAATTTAATATTGTTTTTTATCATTATGCTGCTGCTGAAGAATGTGAATTTCCCATTGGGATTAATAAAGTATCTATCTATCTATCTATCTATCTATCTATCTATCTATCTATCTATCTATCTATCTATCTATCTATCTATCTATCTATCTATCTATCTATCTATCTATTTAAAACTGCACAAGGACTTCATAATGACCCTGTGTATATACTATTAGGATGATAGTACATTAACAGACATCCTGAAACAGAGGTTTATAACTAACATTGCACTGAAATTACTTAGTATAGTTATTTTATTTTTGCAGGCAAAATTAGAAAAAAATACAAGTCATTGCAAACTTGACCTAGAATCATTTTAAAAAAAGATTACATATTACATAAAATACATCGCACCCTATTTGCAAATGCATTCCCTGTTTCATTAAGAAATTGGATATTTTGGTTTATTTTTCAACATAGGCATCAGTTCATTAAGTCAGTGCTTTATTTCTATGAAAGAATGGAAATAAATGTATAAAACAATACATTTCCAGTTCAATTCCCAAGTTATATATATGCAGTTCAGGCATTCGTTTCACACACAGGGTTTAAATGAAGCATTTGCGTAACAGCCTTTTTTGTATATACACTGCAGATATAAATTACATTAATTGTCAGATTGTGACTAACTGAGTTTAGGTTTTTAATGCATAAAAATATTCCAAAGTCTTACTATATAATAGTCCTTTTATAATTGGATATTAAGGCCATGCAAGTCCTGGCTGAACTGTTTTGCTTATTAACTATAAAAGATGGCAGGATATTTGCCAGGACAGATTTATTTACACGTATGTGAACTTTCTTTTACTATTTATGTTACGCCATACTCGAATTAACCACACAGGAATACGGATACTGCAGTTTTCATCTTCTGGTGATTATTAAACAGAACAGAAAGCTGCAGTGCCTCAAATGATTGCCTTTAAAAAAGTGCTTTAGCTGTCTTTTTCTTTTTCTTCTTTTGCATTGAGCTATTAATACATTTACACTCGAAGTAAACCCGTTTGATTAAGCAGACATGACACAAAGGTGCATAACACACATTTAAAGCTGAGTCTCCCTTCTTAATGGATATAAATTCCCTGTCATTTTATCAGCTGCACATGGAAGTTCCAGAGGCATATGGCAGCCACCCACCTTCCCCCATCGTTAGGCCTTGTCTGAATGAAGCCCTGCAGCTAAACTTAACAGGAGTGCTAATTACACTGTTCAGCAATCCAAATCACCCGATATTACAGACAGTGCCGTTTCATAAAGAAAAAAAATGATAAATTAATTCTGAAAGGTGTGACTGTTATCATTAGTTGACTTCTAAACACATTCACTTAGCACACCGTGATCGGTCTCACCTATACAAATACTTAACAGATGGACTCATATAGACAGCAACCATTTCTCGTCTTTGGTGGATTGGCGATTCTAAATTGGCCCTAGTGTGTGCTTGGTGTGTTTGTGTGTGTCCTGCGGTGGGTTGGCACCCTGCCCGGGATTGGTTCCCTGCCTTGTGCCCTGTGTTGGCTGGGATTGGCTCAAGCAGACCCCCGTGACCCTGTGCTCGGATTCAGCGGGTTGGAAAATGGATGGATGGATGTTTGCTCTTTTTTTTACAACCCGTGAAAATTCAGCCTGCATGTCCAGTTGCTCTTATATCAATTAATTTGCATTTTATTATTAAATACCAAATGTAACCTTGGAATATAAAAAGTGCACCGATGAAGCAACTTCCCCATTTTATTTCCTCCAATTAAAACAAACATTTGTACCACAGAACAGTGAATAGCTGTAAAATATTCTATAGATCTGGAACAAAGGAGCCAGACAGTATGTGTAAGGACTATAATAATGGTCCTAATGGAAAGAATGCATTATAAACATGAAAGGAGAACTGATTAACTTTATCAAAATACAAGGACAACTACGCTGCAATGAAGAAACGAAATGTCTTACCTGTAAACAAGGGAATCATCATATGTGCCGTTATACTGAATCTGAAACATGCGTATTCCAGGGATGTTCCTTTGAAAGTTGAATTTAATAAGCGCTGTTGAAGAAGTCGTCTCGGCAATTACTACCCTTTTGTCTTGGTTACTCTTTGACTCTCCCGCGTTACTGCTAGCATTGGATCCAGACTTAGTCGAAGTAGAGATGTCTGAGGAGCCAGGATCCGGTTCTTGAAAATTATTTGTGCTGTTTATCAAGTGGGGCAGCTTAATAATGTTTAGGTCAACTGTTTGGGTTGCTTCACCAGCTGGATTGGAGGAGATGCAAGTGAAAGAACCCGTATCTTTTACAGTTGTGATAAGAATGTCCAAGGTTCCGTTGTCATAGACAAGCGCTCTAGAAGAATTAGAAATAAGTTTACCATCAGGCGATATCCAGTGGATAGCAGGTTCAGGATCACCTCTTGCTTTACACCTTAAGGTTGCCCTTTGTCCCTCCAGGACTCGCATTTCGTGTGTGTGACGGGTGATCAGAGGGGGTTCACACAAGAATTCCTCTTCAGGAATGGACCAAAAATATCGGCCAGACAAATGTGATGGTGTAGCGCATGTTTCTAGATCATCTTCCCTCGTAAGGCGCCTTAGCCAAAGCAACTCACAATTGCAGTGCAGGGGATTACCTCCAAAACTAAGTGCAAAAGATGAGGGACTCAGGATCTCAGATGTGGCCAGAACCTGAGCACGCTGAAAGAGGGGGTCCGGTGGCAGCTTCTGGAGTTTGTTGGAAGTAACATCCAAACGGGTTAGTTTATGGAGGTGTGAAAAGGTGCCCTCGGGGATGTGGTCAATCATGTTGTGGTCAAGACTGAAGGTGTGCAAGCTAGTCATCCTCTCAATAGCTTCCCAGGGGATGGTCTCCAAGTTATTATAAGATATATCCAGCTCTTCCAATGATAAAACATCATTAAATGCCTCTGGTAGGATTGTAGTAAGCTGATTGTTATTGAGAATAAGGTGGTGAAGATTAGAAAGCCCACTAAATATATCATTGGAAATTTTAGTTAATCGATTGCTGTTGAGGTGCAGGGCCCGTAGGTTGCGAAGATCTGCAAAAGCATGGGGCATAATGAAACTTATTGTATTCCTTGACAAGGTAAGATCCACAAGACTGGTCATGTTGGCAAAGTCTTTTCTTTTGATGTTTGTGACAAAGTTATCAGCCAAACGTAACTCCACGGTACGCCGATCAATGTTAGGTGGGACAAACAGAAGACCTTTTTTGGCACAGAGCGTTGCAAGGTTGGGAGATAAAATCTGACAGACACAGCGTTTTGGACAGATCTGGGCTTTAACTGCCATGCCAATAACCAGCAGATAGAAAAGCAGTTTTTCCATTGTAAGTCAGGATCAAACACCTGCAGGAAAGAAAAAGAAATGAGTTAGAGAACAAAGTAGCTTCCTGAGATTAGAGCATATCTTATGTGTAGAAATTCACAGAATACAGTATGCGGAAAAATATATATATACACCTGTGAAAGGCAACCTTTTTCGAGTTGCGGTGCACTAAGTCCAAAAATTTTCTTTTGCGGCGCACCTGAGGGACTGCCCATAAATAAAGTCGTGACGACACAATCTATGGACAATCGCCAATAAAAACAGTTAATTTTACAAGTTTGAAAGACATTTTATTAATAAAGGGATCAAAGGATAAATCTTAAATTTAATTAATGTGAACGTTGAGATTGTTTTTCAGCACATATGTATGGCGATGCAGTTTACTTGGCAACATTGCTTCGTTGCTGAGAGTTCTTCGGCAAATCAAGCAAAACGGCAGTGACAGATCATTATCAGATGGAATGAATCCATATTTAAGATAATCTTCATTGTATTTCCGCTTTTTTCCTGTTGATGTTACAGTTTTCTTATCATGCCTGTTCTCGTTCGGTTTATCTTTCTTATCACTTGCATCTTTTCTAATTAGAAATCTCTCCATCTAAGTTTTTTGGGAGTTTTTAGAATAAAATATGTATGAATTTTTCTAGATAAAGTTTAATTAAAATTACTGTAAATAAAAAGAGAGTGATAATTGTTGAGAATTAAATTACAAGGAAGTATCGAATGCTTGCGTCACAACAAAATGTTTTTCACCACAAAGAACTGGAAAAGGTCACTGAGTTTACAAAGTTTACTGTGTTGATCAGCAGTGTTAGAGCGAAAATAAGGTTAATTTTTCCATAGTAATACTCAGACGATTAAGTGGTGAGAGCTGCAGCTACAGCGATACTCTCTCGTCGGCAAGAGCTGAAATGTAGCGTTCGTATTTTCTCGTTCTATATTTGCTCCGCCTTCATCTATCCGTACAGTGAGCGAGATCTTCTAACAATGAGACTTTTTAAGTCTCACGAGATGTGTTTTTGACACCACTGGTGTTGCTATTATGATGAATGGCAAACAGCGAAAATTTTAACTTGCATTCAAAATAAATACATTAGTTTATTCAACAATCTGATTAACCGTTATCTGTTTTTCCAACATAAAATATTTTTTTTTAAACATTATCTTTTTAATCAACCAAAAGTTCAAAAACACTAGCAATTTTAAATATTTTACAGAAGTTTTCGCGGCGCCCCTAGAAAATTCCACGGCGACAGTGATATACACAGTGCACAAAGTAGGTATATTTTTCATTTGTGCAAAATTTACTTTGTAGTCTCATATCTGCTTAACTGTCCTATTTTAAAAACTTTGCTTATTCTAGTATTTGGAATCCACCTTATTAATTCTCAAAATAATAAAAAGGAGCAACACATCCAACTTAGACTCTGTTTCTCTAAGATAAAACTTTCATCATCGCATCTCACAGGTCATACTTTGAAGTCCTATAATAAATTCCTATATAAGTCTTATAAATACTACCTCTCCTCTGGACTTTGACAGGCATGGCTATGTATGGTGGACAATAAGACTTTGGGGACCTTCAAAACCTGACTTGATTATCATTACAGAAAAATTAGGTGAATATGACTGATGAGCTTTGTTAGGCTATTGACCCGTTCTCAACCAAACCATTAAAATCATTGGTGCACAAAGTGATGAGGATGTGGCCTCATTCCTTACTTTTCTTCATTTGTACTCATCACACAATGCTTTGTAATCCATACATTCATCATTTTTATAGCATAGAGTGTCACAGTGAGCTAAAGCCTAACTTAGTAGCATCGGACACTGAGCCTGGATGACATATCTTCTTAATACAGTTCATGCTTTGAAATGCAATCCCACATTCCCCCAAACAATGGCAATACAGTCATACGAAAAAGTTGGAGAACCCCTCTCAGCCTGCATAACAATTGACTCTACTTTCAACAAAAAAGTTAACAGTGGTATGTCTTCCATTTCCTAGGAACATCTGAGTACTGGGGTGTTTCCCGAACAAAGAGTTTTAATGAAGCAGTATTTAGTTGTATGAAATTAAATTAAATGTGAAAAACTGTCTGTGCAAAAATTTGGGTCCCCTTGTAATTTTGCTGATGTGAATGCCTGTCACTGCTCAATGCTGATTACGTGCAACACCAAATTGGTTAGATTAGCTGATTAAGCCTTGAACTTCATTTACAGGTGTGTCCAATCATGAGATATAAAGGTATTTAAGGTGGTCAATTGCAAGTTGTGCTTCCCTTTGAAACTCCTCGGAAGAGTGACAGCATGGGATCCTCAAAGCAACTCTCAAAAGATCTGAAAACAAAGATTGTTCAGTCTCATGGTTTAGGGGAAGGCTACAAAAAGCCATCTCAGAGGTTTAAACTGTCAGTTTCAACTGTAAGGAACGGAATCAGGAAATGGAAGGCCACAGGCACAGTTGCTGTTAAACCCAGCAGGTCTGGCTGGCCAAAAAAAATACAGGCATATGCGCAGGATTGTGAGAATGGTTACAGACAACCCACAGATCACCTCCAAAGACCTGCAAGAACTTCTTGCTGTAGATGGTGTATCTGTACATCGCTGTACAATTCAGCATAATTTGCACAAAGAACATCTGTATGGCAGGGTGATGAGAAAGAAGCCCTTTCTGCACTCAGGCCACAAACAGAGTCACTTGTTGTATGCAAATGCTCATTTAGACAAGCTAGATTCATTTTGGAACAAAGTGCTTTGGACTGATGAGACAAAAATTGAGTTATTTGGTCATAACAAAAAGCGCTTTGCATGGTGGAAGAAGAACACCGCATTCCAAGAAAAACACCTGCTAACTACTGTCAAATTTGGTGGAGGTTCCATCATGCTGTGGGGCTGTGTGGCTAGTTCAGGGACTGGGGCTCTTGTTAAAGTTGAGGGTTGGATGAATTCAGCCCAATATCAACAACTTCTTCAGGGTAATGTTCGAGCATCAGTCACGAAGTTGAAGTTACTTATGCAGGGGTTGGATATTCCAACAAGACAATGACCCAAAACACAGTTCGAAATCTACAAAAGCATTAATGCAGAGGGAGAAGTACAATGTTCTGGAATTGCTGTCACAGTCCCCTGACTTGAATATCATCGAAAATCTGTGGGATGATTTGAAGCAGGCTGTCCATGCTTGGCAGCCATCAAATTGAACTGAACTGGAGAGATTTTGTATGGAAGAATAGTCAAAATACCTCCATCCAGAATCCAGACACTCATCACAGGCTATAGGAGGACAGCGTCTAGAGGCTGTTAGATTTGCAAAAGGAGGCTCAACTAAGTATTGATGTCATATCTCTGGTGGGGTGCCCAAATTTATGCACCTGTCTAATTTTGTTATGATGCATATTGCATATTTTCTGTTAATCCAATTAACGTAATGTCACTGCTGAAATACTACTGTTTCCATAAGGCATGTCACATATTAAAAGGAAGTTGCTACTTTGAAAGCTCAGCCAATGATAAACAAAAATCCAAAGAATTAAGAGGGGTTCCCAAACTTTTTCATATGACTGTAGAAAGTCACCATATACTCTAAAATACAAATCGTTTGGATTTGGGAGAAAACTCATGTGAACGCTGCAATGATGTGAAAATTTTATACAGACACTGATTAAAGCAATCCATCACCATGTCAATCTTTATATACGTCAGCATTCTGTTTTCCTTTTTAACTGCTTCAGCCCACTGGTGATAAATAGTTATGATTTTGCTATGGCTAGTAAGTGTTCTTAACAAGGTTTAAGTTGGTTTCACACACCAAGTTACATAATTATGTTAGGATTTTCTACTCTTGAATTACTATACTTATTCTAACAGTGACTTGGATGTTTCCTAGAGACTATTTTTTGTTGGTATTGACACTGGGTCATAATTAAAGCCATATCCGTGGAAAAACAGCAGAAGAATGAACAGTTTCCTTTTCATGTGTTCATTAATAGCAACAAGCTTTACACTGCAATAATATTTAAGGATTTAAAAAATTATTCACAATTTTAAGGCCTTCCAGCAAACAGCTGTATGCTCCCTCCAGATACCAGTGAAAATACGCCTGGTATGGGTGAGTGGAGGAGTGCATTTCTGACGGTGAACTGTGTTGAGGAAACATCTCATCCAGGCTCAGTATCCAATGTGGCTAAGTTAGGCTTTAGCTCATTGTGGTACTCTATATTATAAAAATGAGGAATGCATGGATTACAAAAGTACTGTGTGACGAGTACAAATGAAGAAAAGTAATGGATGAGGCCACACGGTGCACAGACAGTAATTTTTCAAAATCACAGTATCAATAGTTCTGCAAGTGTGACCGTCCAAAACAGTTCCTAGCTGTTAGAATATAAAATAAATTAATATTTCACATCAGGATGGAGGAAAACAACAAACACATCATTTGTCACATACTAAAACAATCCAAAGTTCTTCATGTTTCTAATGTGATTACCCTGAAACTTTAACATTCAAATAACCAACTTTAATAGTCCAAGGAATTTCTTCTTTGAGGTGCTTGAGAAGTCCAAATTCACATAAACGTTTGATGTTGACCCCAAAGCCAAGTCTCAATATGCCAAGCTTCAAAAAGAACCTTCTGAGCAGAAACCTTGACAACGTCTCAGAAGTACCTGGATGAGATATTAGGACTGCTCACCTATTAGCTAAACAAATGGGCTTGATGGACTAAATGGTCTCTCCTTGTTTGTCCGATTTCTCATGTTCCTAATTTGTCCCTAATTTTTCCTTGGTTTACCATACGTGATCTTTCACTTTGTCTTGTAGAAAGCCATCTAGTCATGTTCCTACTTGAATTTGATTCACTACATTTCAATTGATGATGACATGTTCCAAAGCCTGTGATTTTTATTTTATTGATTCAGGCAGTTGTCTCCTATCTGCGTCTGGCAGTTGATTAAATATTAGTTTGATAAAGGCAGCTTTTCAAAGCAAAACAATGTATATATTTATTTAAAAAGAACTGATTAAAGCTGGCAAAGTTGTGTGTGAAATGTAAGAAGGTTGACATTTAAGCTACTGTATATTGTTTCTCTGAGTTACATAAAGTTATTTATTTGTTGCAAACAAACTGCCTTTAATTTTTCATTTTCCCTCTTTAAAACACTAAGTGGCTGGGGGCTGATATGAAAATTGCATTCCTCTTGCTTGACGGGCACCTTTTTTATGTTTAGCTTTTTTGTGTCGTAGGACAGCCCACTTTTTGCCGTCAAATTATATAAATTTACTTTTACAAATGTAAATCTAAATTATGTGTCACACTCAAAGCAAAGGTTGCTACAACATAATGAAGGCTCCTATTCACCTCCTCACACATGACATGCCATTATTTCTGGGCTGAGTGCTTTTTTAAGAGGGGTAGAGCACCATATGTGATTCTTTGACGATAAAAGGTGAAAAGCGATAATTATTAATGTACTTTTGTAGTAAAAGTTGGTGAAATGACCTTAAATGCAGGCCGGTCCATTAAAGACTATTTTTGCATTATTAGTTCCTAAGAGTTTTTTTTTTTGCCCGAACACAGCTAGTTTTACAAAAAGGTTTATCATTTTTTGGATAATGCGCTGACAGCAATAGGCAGGACTACACCCCAGGTGGCATAATTATAAATAAGTAAAGGTGAACCAAAATATCAGTTTATCAAGAAAATTTTATATGTGAAGTTTCACAGGGCCATCCGGACAGTTACAAAACAAATTAAATCTTTGCTAGGGATATAATGATTGGGTTATAGGAGAAATGCAAAAAGCATCTCATCTTTAGAGGACATATTGTGTTTATAAACTAGCAAAATACCCTCAATTCGCAGCGGAGAAATAGTATGTTAAAGAAGCTATGAAAAAGAAAAGGAAAAATTTTAAAAATAACGTAACATGATTGTCAATGCAATTGTCATAGGCTTATTTTAGTATTGAAAGTGAATTTGATGATTGTAAAGAGTTTAAATTATGATTGTAAATGTGTATGAGAAATGCACATTTTTACGATGTAAGGATCTCTTTGTAAATGACGTCCTTGTGCTGTAAAATGACCAAGCTGTCTGCTGAGCTTATTTCTTGAGCATGCAACGTACAGTTGGCCATGTGAGAAGCAATCTTGTGTCAAGTCAATGCTGATCTTTTTTGGAGTCTGGCTCTGTGACTTATTTATTATCATAGCGAAGCAGACCCTTACTGGAATTTGGAGGGGTTTGAATTGGAATGGGAGGCCAGAGGGTATGAGAGGGATGCAAGGAATAAATAGAGTCTCCCCTGAGCCAGTTCCAGTGAAGACAGTTGCCTCAATTAGGTTCTTGTGCAGAGATTTGATCTGAAGCCTGGTGCCGTTTTACAAAGTTTTGATGGTTGTACGTTTCGTAGTAACATAATTGGTGTGTCAATCTTCAAAAGAAGAGTATGCAGAAGCGTGCCCGGAGGATTAACACTAGAATTACCGGAGCCTACGAAATAACTCGTAGATCCGGCCCACCTTAAATTGCTTCTTAAATCCATTCGCACCTCTCTGCCAACGTCTTTTGTCATCTAAATCTGCTGATATACACAAGCTGTAAGCAGCCGGCTATTCCATCCCCCCACCGACTTAGAACGTGCACGAACTTCTCCCAGCTCATGCCTTGATTGATTATCTGGGAGTGAAGTGGAGTTTTAGAGTGGAAATAATAGATCGTTAATTTGGAACACACGCATTTCATGTGTTTTCCGTTTCTACAGTAATCTGTGTAAACACATTGTTAAAACAGTAGCTTTTTCATATTTTAGTAATAAATGTTACAAAATGTAGGCATAAACTATATAATGTGTGAAGCCTGAAGCCCAAAGATCAAATAAACACTTTCACAAAAGGCTCAAGAATGAAATGACAGCTTCCGTGGTGTACCAGTAAGATTTCAGCTTTTTTCAGAAGTCAGCGTTGGAATATATAAAATCATTCCCGAATATATAAAATTTCCGTGCTTGTCATTTCACTCGTACTAGTGAAAGGTAAACTTCGACAGAAGCCACTCAGAGTCGATTGGGCTTGTGAGGTTCGTCCAAAAATGCGCCTATACAAAAAGAATAAATAAATATAGTGTTCAAAATGCAGGGCACATACATCTTTTGAATAAATTAACTGAACAGTAGGTTGTTTTAAAATATTTTTCTGAAGATGTTTTTGTTAACTTCGTTCATTATGTTGTATTAGGAACTCATTGAGTTTACTAAAAATATGCCTGAGTCATTTCAATCAATATCAATATAATCTGACTTTAAATTTATATATTCAGGAATGAGGTTATATATTCCGACGCTGACTTTATATATTCAGGAATGACTTTATATATTCCGAAAATCATTGTAATTGCCTGTTTGACACCCCATAGGCACTGTATAATCTATACTAATAAAAGGCAAAGCCCTCACTGACTCACTGACTGACTGACTGACTGACTCACTCATCACTAATTCTCCAACTTCCCGTGTAGGTAGAAGTCTGAAATTTGGCAGGCTCATTCCTTACAGCTTACTTACAAAAGGTAGGCAGTTTTTATTTCGAAATTCTACGCGTAATGGTCATAACTGGAACCTGTTTGACTGACTCACTCATCACTAATTCTCCAACTTCCCGTGTAGGTAGAAGTCTGAAATTTGGCAGGCTCATTCCTTACAGCTTACTTACAAAAGGTAGGCAGTTTTTATTTCGAAATTCTACGCGTAATGGTCATAACTGGAACCTGTTTGACTGACTCACTCCACTAATTCTCCAACTTCCCGTGTAGGTAGAAGTCTGAAATTTGGCAGGCTCATTCCTTACAGCTTACTTACAAAAGTTAGGCAGTTTTTATTTCAAAATTCTACGCATAATGGTCATAACTGGAACCTGTTTGACTGACTCATTCATCACTAATTCTCCAACTTCCCGTGTAGGTAGAAGGCTGAAATTTGGCAGGCTCATTCCTTACAGCTTACTTACAAAAGTTAGGCAGGTTTCATTTCGAAATTCTACGTGTAATGGTCATAACTGGAACCTGTTTTTTGTCCATATACTCTAATGGAGGAGGCGGAGTCACGTATCGCGTCATCACGTATTACGCCTCCTACGTAATCACGTGAACTGAAAACGAGGAAGAGATTTACAGCACAAGTCAAACGCGGGAACAAAGGTAAATGACGTTAATTGTTGACTGTCTTTTAATATTGTGTACTTGTTGAGTGTCTTTTAATACTGTGTAAGCATACATATTAACACATGTGCAATTAAACGTGTGCATTTACGGGGTGATTTCTCAGTCTTAAAAGCTCGCCTTTTATTAAAAAGGTAAATGCAAACTCTTTTCATTCTGAAGGGCACAAACCACGTTAGATTTCAGCCGTTAAACGCGCAAAAATGTCAGTACACCAGATAAATAAGCGCAACATATTATCAGTTGTATTGTATGCTTACAATACAAATAGAAATGTGTTAATCGTTAACTAATATTATGGGATGGTGTTTTTCGACTCGCGCTTTGATTTAAACAATTGCATGTCTTGGTGGGTTTGCGTAGCTTATTGTCAATATCTTTACAGCTCTTTTTAAGACTTAATTTAAAAAGGTTTTCTTTTCTTCTTAATAAAAATTTAAAAGCAGTACTTTAAAAGCAGCGCTCACTTCACTCCCTTACGGGAATCGAATCTCGGACGTCAGCGCTAGAGGCTAAGCCCCTAAAATTGCGCCACAGCGTGTGGTTCGTTTATTTGACAGCATGTAGATCGGGGTAATTACATTCACGGCATTCGTAGTCTGATTCACAATCTGATTGTATGGGTGGTTACCTACCAGGTAACGCTTATGGTTAGCCAGCAAGTCATCTCGAAGTGATCACTCGAGTGAACGCAGCTTCACAAAAAAACAGATCCTTAACAAACTGTTATTGGTATATTTTCCCTCAATTTTAAAAGGTTTTCTTTTCTTCTTAATAAAAATTTAAAAGCAGTACTTCGCCATTGCGAAGCGCGGGGATTTGAGCGACTGACGCATACAGACATATTCATGAGTGCAGGTACTTCGGAAAGAAAGCACCGTGTAAACCTAAACTTTAAATTAAGTTCATAGACCTACAAAACTTTGCCATTGATTTGAGGCAAGATTGCTTTTCTCATGTACAACTATACGTTGCATTCTTAACAGTAAGCTTGCACGGCTTGGTCATATTACAACCTGAGTGCTGAACTGACAACGTCGTATACACACAGAACTATAACAATCGTAATAAACAAACAAAAAAAAAAGCGAAGAACCCTTGGATTTAATAAAAAGGCTCTTTCCTTGGCGAAGCAACGAAAAAGGAAGACCTTATATGGCGTTCGTTTATAGAGCAGCGGAAAAGCTGTGTTAAGGCTGCTTCACAAAAAAACAGATCCTTAACAAATTGCTATTGGGATATTTTCCCTCAATTTAAAAAGCTTTTCTTCTTCATAAAAATTTAAAAGCAGTACTTCGCGGGGATTTAGATATATATATATATATATATATATAGAGAGAGAGAGAGAGAGAGAAATATAGATATATATATATATATATATATATATATATATATATAGATTTTGATATACAGTGGAACCTCGGTTCACGACCATAATTCGTTCCACAACTCTGG
Organism: Erpetoichthys calabaricus; assembly: GCF_900747795.2. NCBI lineage: Eukaryota > Metazoa > Chordata > Cladistia > Polypteriformes > Polypteridae > Erpetoichthys > Erpetoichthys calabaricus. Next base: position 15,982,769 of record NC_041409.2, on the reverse strand, counting down.
TCGTAAACCGAGTTGGTCGTGAACCGAAGCAATCTCTCCCATAGGATTGTATGTAAATACAATTAATCCGTTCCAGACCGTAGAAACTGTATGTAAATATATACATTTTTTTAGTTTTTAAGCACAAATATAGTTAATTATACCATAGAATGCACAGCGTAATGGTAAACTAAATGTAAAAACATTGAATAACACTGAGAACACCTTTAAAAACAGAGAAAACTAACACTGCAATAGTTCGCGCTATAGTGCTAGGAACCGCTCTCGCTAAAAACACTTTTTTTAATGAGTTTTAAGCACAGGGGAAAAAAGGAACATTTGAAAAATCCGTAATTTAATAAACCACCAAGAAAAGTAACACTGCAACAATGCAGGCTACGAACCAATCACCGGAAACATAACTGAAAACAAAAACAAGCCTTCTCTAACTTATGCGTCCCTCAATCGCTCTGTGTGTGTGTGCGCGCGTCTCTCTTTTGCGAGCCTGGAGCACCTGTGTGTGTCTCTCTAGCGCGCGCCTCTCTCTCCCCCGCCTGTGTGTGCGTGCGTCTCTCTTTTGCGAGCCTGGAGCGCCTGTGTGTATTGTCACGCTTGGGTCACAGATTTGCACAGAGACACAGGAGGTTGTAGAAAAAAAGGAACTTTATTCAAAGCACTGCAAACAAACATTTGTCTCTTTTCAACAGTTTAAACG